>NC_057812.1:536329091-536629091 GCF_018294505.1 Triticum aestivum | reverse complement strand
CAATTTTTCGTGGGCTCTGAGTTATTTAACACTCAAAGACATCGATAACTGAATCGAGTCTGCACTGCGATTCAACAACTCTTAGTAATCTTCAATGCTTATGAGTTTGTACTCGATAGTGTCATTCCCAGCTGATTGACTACATCATCATCGTCAGGCTGACTGCTTGACCATTCTACCTATGTCCTTCATCCTCGGGACACAATCCCGACAGTGCTCTAAGCTTACATTGAACCTTCACCATCATATTGTTTGTCTTGAGAGACAACTTTGAATTCTGAGATGGCATCTTATCTATGGTTATAATAACCTTTTGCTTCACCATTCCCTTGGCTTGATGTCATCGCCGAGCGATTGCATCCTCATGGAGCCTCTTGACAAGATTTGTCGTGATCATCATCAACATTTTGACCCCTTCCAAGATATTAATTGAATTCATGATGAGAAGTACCCTCCTTGCCCTTGATGATTTGTGTTATCATCGACCACTTTATTGCCTTCCGTTCAACACAAACTTGTTCGTGTCTCTAGCACCCTATTGCTTTCAAGTTAATGCTCGATATTTCATTCTTAGACTATTGGTTGTTGAATCACCTTTCTAACATTGATCATGCTACCTAAGACCATATTTTGGGTGCACTTTTCAACCAATGCTTAATTGTGTATGTTTTCCTCGAGCATACATCCTTATATCATTTGATCCGACAAATGTTGACTCCTTGTTCACATAAGTGTGGACATCCATATTTTGAAAATCTCAATGAATTGTCACTGAGTTCATCAGCCACCTCTTCATCCTCCCCTTGGTTTTAATGATGAACTCTTGTTTTGGAACTCGCTTCCATAGTACATTTCCCGAGAATCTTACATTGTTGTCTCGTCAATTGTGTTGCACCTTTTCTTCTCAGGCATCCTGAGTCTGAGGCATCCTGGCACCAATCAGATCTGAATCCCGGTTAGATATGATGGTTGGAACATATTTCCAAGAGTTATTACATTGGTCCTTATATATCGATAAGGTGGGGTCATGCCTATCACTCCTAGCTGGAGGACTTGTTGTTATAGATTCCTTTTCAGCAAGGATATCCCTTCTTCCATGAGGGAATTGTAAGACCTATTCTTCAAGTTATTCCTGATGGATCCTTTGTGTCTCCAGAGTCTGATCTTCACCCTTTGACCATGGCAATGCTATCTCGAAGCATGTCTATGGTATTCCGATTTTCAACAAGAACATTGAAGCTAATGCTAAATGTTTCCT
This sequence comes from Triticum aestivum, assembly GCF_018294505.1. Taxonomy (NCBI): domain Eukaryota; kingdom Viridiplantae; phylum Streptophyta; class Magnoliopsida; order Poales; family Poaceae; genus Triticum; species Triticum aestivum. The sequence continues at coordinate 536,627,833 of NC_057812.1, read as the reverse complement.
GCTCAATTATCCAAACACCGTTGTATGGGTAATATCATGAGCTTCCCCCCCCCCTTACTTAAGTGGTTTTCTACCTTCTATCCGGTCTTGGATATCATACTCTGCTTGTTCTTGGGAAGGATATACCCCTGAAATATGTGTTTAAACACATTTTCCTTCCCATTGATCTTTTTAATCTAATAATCACATTTTCCTTTCCATTGTTCTGTTTAACCTTCTTGAGGTTTATATGATCTAAGCAGTAATACGTCACTGCTTTTATAAGCACCTCAGTGTACAACTGACCTTGTTACTATTGTTGTTGACATTCTGGTAACCACCGATGGACGAGAACTTGGCCTATTGGTCTGCCTCGTTCAACGAGCAGGAAGATAGTTCTCTTTGCCCCTCTCCCTTGGTACCGACGTTGTTGCCGACATAATTGACAGGCTACCCTTTTGACATGCCTTGCTGTCATGACCGAGCAAGAGGTCAATGCCCTTCATTCTTTTAACCCACATGGTGGACCCATAACCCACAGTTCCACAGGATCGAAACCTGACTCTCCTGTACACCCCATGTTCCCAAAGTTATTCCTCACGTGTGGCTTTGTATGCAATTCACAAGCCACGTTCCTAGCTAGTGATCTATTCTGGTAATACTTATTCATGTTACTCTGAACCCCTTGCACACTCTGTTTCAGGCAATGAACAATTGCCTATCCGCTTGAAACTTCTTATTGCACCGTCTTACTTTGCTCTCGATGTGTTTCATTTGTTCAACTCGAGAGATAATCATATGTTCATTCTTGGGATACCCCTAGATGATTCTCCCTTATAACATCCTATCCTTGTAGGGCTGCCCCTTACCTATTCGTAAGTACGATGGAGTTCCTCGAAGAAAGGATGACAACTTCATCATGATGCATTGGAATAAAGAATTGAAGACATCAACGGAAGGGATTAACTTCTTCGAGAAGATCCGCTAACACATCGTAACCAGAACTTTCCCCCTTACTCCCCTCTTAAATCTCGGGACGAGATTTCTTGTACTGGAGGAGAATTGTGACGCCCGGGTAATTAAGCTACAGTAACTCTCTGCTAATGATGCCACGTCACTTCGATTACTGTTGCTAATCTTGCATTAGTTCGAAACCGATTCAAATTCAAAATTCAAAATCTAGGCAAACAATAAAAGTTTTCAAACATTAAAACTAAAATGTTCAGAATGGAACAAATAAATCCTAAATATTAATGGTGGAGAAACCACACTTTTATAAAATGTTTAAATACTATAAGATGAATAAAACAGTAACGAAAACTATTATTTGAATGTTTTTAAAATAATAAACAATTACGAACTACTTTATCTTAGGAGCCAAGTAAATTGTGGTGGTGGCATAATTATAAATACTATGTTAGGTATGGCTTTGGTATTTATTAAAAGGTAAAACATATAGAAAATAAATAGAAAAGAACAAGCAAAATCTAAAACAAAAAAGATATAAAAAACAACAAAGAAATACTGTGCACTGTAGCCCACAGTTATAGTACACAGCCCAGCCCACCTAACCCTCACCCCCCTGGGCCTTGGGCCACTAGCTGGCCTGCTAGGGTTAGATAACCCAACTCTCCCCCTCCACATTCCTCCCGTCCCACTCCCCTCGACCCCCACCTCGCGCCGCCAGGGACATGAGACAGAGCGCTCGCGCTCGGTCCCAGCCATGCTCGCCCGGACCTCTGGCGCCGGCGAGTCCTGCCACCCCCAATAGTTCCCTGCACCCCTCTTCTCCAGCTTCGCCGCCGCCGCCTTCTTCAGCGCTCCCTCCTGGCGCGTCTACTTCCTCCCAACGCCAACCATTGCCATGGCTGCCGCGACTCCCCGCCGCCTCCTACTACCCTCCGGCGCAAGACCCAGCTTGTTGGACCGTCGGCCAACTCCAACGCTGCCAGCTCCAGCTGCCTCCTCCCGGCACGCCCGCGCCCGAGGACCGCCACCTTCGCCCCGCAGCTCCTTCGACATTGCCGCATCGAGCCCCTCCGCCCGGGCCGCCACCACCACGTCGCCACTGCTGCTTCTCCACCCTTGCCGAGCGCTGCACGAGCCATGTTGTGAGCTCCCGTTTCCCCCCTGACCTCCTCCCGCTCACCACCGTGCCCCATACGCTCGATTCGGTTGAACACCACCATCGGGCACCACGGGATGTCGTCGCCGGCGTCTACCTAGAGACCTTTTGGTCACGCTCGCACCACCACTGAGCGGGCATTCAACCGGTTCTGTTAGCGCCCGATTTGGTCGCCGGGGCGCATTCCGGTGGGTCGCCGACGCCCCTGTAGCTCGCTGCCACACCCTGCCTCGCTGGAGTGCGTGCATCGGTCTAAAACCGTCGCATGGGCCACTGACTCGTGGGCCTAGGTCATTAACCAGCTAACTAGCCACTAAGCCTAACCCTAAAACTCTCACTAACATGTAGGCCCTACGCTTAATTAAAACTGTTTTATGAGTTAAAATTAACCCATTAGTTAATCAGAAACTGACAGTAGGTCCCCCCATTAATTAAACCAAAATTAAAACCCTGTTAAAAAGAACTGTCTATGACACACGAGACCCACTTGCACTATTCACTGGATGACCAAGTCAACAACTAACTGTGCTGTTGACTTTGACTGGCCCCACATGTCATTGACTGTGGCTGGCTCAGTCTGAGTATAAATGTATTTCACTGTTTAAATTTGAAATTTAATAATTAAATTAAATATGTTAATTTAGAAAATGCATTAAAACTTTAAAAACTTAATATAAAATAAATTGTACGTCGGATGAAAATACTCTGTACATGAAAGTTTCTCAGAACGACGAGACGAATCCGAATACGCAGTTCGTTCGTCCGTCACACATCCCTAGCATAGCGAACACGCAACTTCCCCCTACGATTCATCTGTCCGAAAATGCGAAACACCGGGGATATTTTCTCGGATGTTTCCCCCCTTCACCGGTATCACCTCATACTGCATTAGGTCACCCCTAGCACCGCACATGCCATGTTATGCTTTGTGATGCTTTGATTGCTCTGTTATTTATTGTTTTCCCCTCCGTTACTTCTTTCCAGTAAACCCCGAGACCGCTGTCGGTACCCCTGTGATCGACTACATCGACGACGAACCCTTCTTGCCAGAGCAACCAGGCAAGCCCCCCCTTGATCACCAGATATCGCCTACTCTTCTCTATACTGCTTACATTAGAGTAGTGTAGCATGTTACTGCTTTCCGTTAATTCTATCCTGATGCATAGCCTGTCATTGTTGCTACAGCTGTTGATACCTTACCTGCAATCCTAAATGCTTAGTATAGGATGCTAGTGTTCCATCGGTGGCCCTACACCCTTGTCTGTCTGCCATGCTATACTACTGGGCCGTGATCACTTCGGGAGGTGATCACGGGCATATGTTATACACTTTATACTGTTATATTACTTATGATACTGTTCGGAGATGGGGGCTGAAGGGGCAGGTGGCTCCATCCAGGTAGTGGTGGGCCTGAGTTCCCGACGGCCCCCGACTATTACTTTGTGGCAGAGCGACAGGGCAGGTTGAGACCACCTAGGAGAGAGGTGGGCCTAGCCCTGGTCGGCGTTCGCGAATACTTAACACGCTTAACGAGATCTTGGTATTTGATCTGAGTCTGTATACTGGCCTATACGCACTAACTATCTACGCGGGGACAATTATGGGCACTCGACGTCGTGATATCAGCCGAAGCCTTCATGACGTCAGCGACTGAGCGGCGCGCGCCGGGTTGGACCGCGTAACACAACTTCCTTTGTAATGGAGGTTGCTAGGTCTGCTCTCTGGCCGCCCTCGCAATGTGCAGGTGTGCAATGGGCGATGGGCCCAGACCCCTGCGCCATAGGATTTAGACCGGCGTGCTGACCTCTCTGTTGTGCCTAGGTAGGGCTGCGACGTGTTGATCTTCCGAGGCCGGGCATGACCCAGGAAAGTGTGTCTGGCCAAATGGGATCGAGCGTGTTGGGTTATGTGGTGCACGCCTGCAGGGAAGTTAATCTATTTGAATAGCCGTGATCTTCGGTAACAGGACGACTTGGAGTTGTACCTTGACCTTATGACAACTAGAACCAGATACTTAATAAAACACACCCTTCCAAGTCCCAGATACAACCGGTGATCGCTCTCTCACAGGGCAACGAGGGGAGGATCATCGGTTAGGATTATGCTATGTGATGCTACTTGGTGAACTTACCATCCACTCTCTTCTCCTGCTGCAAGATGGAGGTTACCAGAAGCGTAGTCTTCGAAAGGACTAGCTATCCCCCTCTTATTCCGGCATTCTGCAGTACAATCCACATATGATACCCTTAATCCATTTGATACCAATGCATACATATGTAGTGTAGCTCCTTGCTTGCGAGTACTTTGGATGAGTACTCACGGTTGCTTTGCTCCCTCTTTTCCCCCTTCCTATACCCGATTGCTGCGACCAGACATTGGAGCCCAGGAGCCAGACGACACCGTCGACGACGACTCCTACTACACTGGAGGTGCCTACTACTACGTGCAGCCCGTTGACAATGACCAGGAGTAGTTTAGGAGGATCCCAGGCAGGAGGCCTGCGCCTCTTTTGATCTGTATCCCAGTTTGTGCTAGCCTTCTTAAGGCAAACTTGTTTAACTTATGTATGTACTAAGATATTGTTGCTTCTGCTGACTCGTCTATGATCGAGCTCTTGTATTTGAGCCTTCGAGGCCCCTGGCTTGTAATATGATGCTTGTATGACTTATTTTATTTGTAGAGTTGTATTTTGATATCTTCACGTGAGTCCCTGATCTTGATCGTACACGTTTGCGTGTATGATTAGTGTACGATTGAATCGGGGGCGTCACAATAAACACACCGCAAAAAGAAGATTACACCAAATAGATCTCCACGAGAGAGGGGGAGAACATTGTATTGAGATCCAAAAAGAGAGAAGAAGCCATCTAGCTACTAACTATGGACCCGTAGGTCTGAAGTAAACTACGCACACTTCATCGGAGGGGCTTGGATGATGATGTAGAAGCCCTCCGTGATCGATGCCCCCTCCGGCAGAGCTCCGGAATAGGCCCCAAGATGGGATCTCGTGGATACAGAAATTTGCGGTGGTGGAATTAGGTTTTTGGCTCCGTCCCTGATCGTTTGGGGGTACGTGGATATATATAGGAGGAAGAAGTACGTCGGTGGAGCTTTGAGGGGCCCACGAGGCAGGGGGCGCACCCTAGGGGGGGCGCTCTCCACCCTCATGACGGCCTCGTGGCTTTCTTGACGGAGGGTCCAAGTCTCCTGGATCTTATCTGATGAGAAAATCATGTTTCCGAAGGTTTCATTCCGTTTGGACTCCGTTTGATATTCCTTTTCTTTGAAACCCTAAAATAGGCAAAAAAAGCAGCAATTCTGGGCTGGGCCTCCGATTAATAGGTTAACCCAAAAATAATATAAAAGTGGATAATAAAGACCAATAATGTCTAAAACAGTAGATAATATAGCATGGAGCAATCAAAATTATAGATACGTTGGAGATGTATCAAGCATCCCCAAGCTTAATTCCTGCTCGTCCTCGAGTAGGTAAATGATAAAAACAGAATTTTTGATGCGGAGTGCTACTTGGCATAATTTTAATGTAATTCTTCTTAATTGTGGTATGAATATTCAGATCCGAAAGATTCAAGACAAAAGTTCATATTGACATAAAAATGATAATACTTCAAGCATACTAACTAAGCAATTATGTCTTCTCAAAATAACACGGCCAAAGAAAGTTCGTCCCTACAAAATCATATAGTTTAGTCATGTTTCATTTTCGTCACACAAGAATGCTCTCATCATGCACAACCCCGATGACAAGCCAAGCAATTGTTTCATACTTTAGTAATCTCAAACCTATAAACTTTCATGCAATATATGAGCGCGAGCCATGGACATAGCACTATGGGTGGAATAGAATATAATGAGGGGGGTTATGTGGAGAAGACAAAAAGGAGAAAGTCTCACATCAACAAGGCTAATTAATGGGCTATGGAGATGCCCACCGATTGATGTTAATGCAAGGAGTAGGGATTACCATGCAATGGATGCACTAGAGCTATAAATATATGAAAGATCAACAAAAGAAACTAGTGGGTGTGCATCCAACTTGCTTGCTCACGAAGACCTAGGGCACTTGAGGAGGCCCATTGTTGGAATGTACAAGCCAAGTTCTATAATGAAAAATTCCCACTAGTATATGAAAGTGATGACATGAGAGACTCTCTACTATGAAGATCATGGTGCTACTTTGAAGCACAAGTGTGGTAAAAGGATAGTAACATTGTCCCTTCTCTCTTTTTCTCTCATTTTTTTGGGCCTTCTCTTTTTTATGGCCTTTCCCTTTTTTTGGGCCTTCTCTTTTTTATGGCCTTTCCTTTTTTATGTATTCCTCACTTGGGACAATGCTCTAATAATGATGATCATCACACTTCTATTTATTTACAACTCGATACTAGAACAAAGATGACTCTATATGAATGCCTCCGGTGGTGTGCCGGGATATGCAATGAACCAAGAGTGACATGTATGAAAGAATTATGAATGGTGGCTTTGCCACAAATACTATGTCAACTACATGATCATGCTAAGCAATATGACAATGATGAGTGTGTCATGATGAACGGAATGATGGAAAGTTACATGGCAATATATCTCGGATGGCTATGGAAATGCCATAATAGGTAGGTATGGTGGCTGTTTTGACGAAGATATAAGGAGGTTTATGTGTGAAAGAGCATATCATATCATGGGGTTTGGATGCACCGGCGAAGTTTGCGCCAACTCTCAATGTGAGAAAGGGCAATGCACGGTACCGAGAGGCTAGCAAGGATGGAAGGGTGAGAGTGCGTATAATCCATGGACTCAACATTAGTCATAAAGAACTCACATACTTATTGCAAAAATCTACAATTCATCAAAAACCTCGGCACTACGCGCATGCTCCTAGGGGGATAGATTGGTAGGAAAAGACCATCGCTCGTCCCCGACCGCCACTCATAAGGAAGACAATCAAATAACACCTCATGTTTCAAATTTGTTGCATAACGTTTACCATACGTGCATGCTACGGGACTTGCAAACCTCAACACAAGTATTTCTCAATTTCACAACTACTCAACTAGCATGACTTTGATATTATTACCTCCATATCTCAAAACAATCATCAAGCATCAAACTTTTCTTAGTATTCAACACACTCATACAAAAGTTTTATTATTAATCTTGCATACCAAGCATATTAGGATTTTAAGCAAATTACCATGCTATTAAGACTCTCAAAATAATCTAAGTGAAGCATGAGAGATCAATAGTTTCTATAAAACAAATCCACCATCGTGCTCTAAAAGATATAAGTGAAGCACTAGAGCAAAACTATAAAGCTCAAAAGATATAAGTGAAACACATAGAGTATTCTATCAAATTCCAAATCATGTATGGATCTCTCAAAAGGTGTGTACAGCAAGGATGATTGTGGTAGACTAACAAGCAAATACTCAAATCATAAAAGACGCTCCAAGCAAAACACATATCATGTGGTGAATAAAAATATAGCTCCAAGTAAAGTTACCGATAGAAGTAGACGAAAAGAGGGGATGCCTTCCGGGGCATACCCAAGCTTTGGATTTTAGGTGTCCTTATATTATATTGGGGGTGCCATGGGCATCCCCAAGCTTAGGCTCTTTCCACTCCTTGTTCCATAATCCATCAAATCTTTACCCAAAACTTGAAAACTTCACAACACAAAACTTAAAGTAGAAAATCTCGTGAGCTCCGTTAGCGAAAGAAAACAAAAGACCACTTCAAGGTACTGTAATGAACTCATTCTTTATTTATATTGGTGTTAAACCTACTGTATTCCAACTTCTCTATGGATTATAAACTATTTTACTAGCCATAGATTCATCAAAATAAGCAAACAACACACGAAAAACAGAATCTGTCAAAAACAGAACAGTCTGTAGTAATCTGTAGCTAGCGCAAGATCTGGAACCCCAAAAATTCTAAAATAAATTTCTGGACGTGAGTAATTTATCTATTAATCATCTTCAAAAAGAATTAACTAAATATCACTTTCCAAATAAAAATGACAGCAGTTCTCGTGAGCGCTAAAGTTTCTGTTTTTTACAGCAAGTTCAACAAGACTTTCCCCAAGTCTTCCCAACGGTTCTACTTGGCACAAACACTAATTAAACACAAAAAACACAACCAAAACAGAGGCTAGATAATTTATTTATTACTAAACAGGAGCAAAAAGCAAGGAATAAAAATAAAATTGGGTTGCCTCCCAACAAGCGCTATCGTTTAACGCCCCTAGCTAGGCATAACAAGCAAGAATAGATCTAGGTATTGCCATCTTTGGTAGGCAATCCATAAGTGGCTCTCATGATAGATTCATATGGTAATTTTATTTTCTTTCTAGGGAAGTGTTCCATGCCCTTTTTTAATGGAAATTGAAATCTAATATTCCCTTCCTTCATATCAATAATTGCACCAACCGTTCTAAGGAAAGGTCTACCAAGAATAATAGGGCAAGAAGGATTGCAATCTATATCAAGAACGATAAAATCTACGGGCACATAATTCCTATTTGCAACAATAAGAACATCATTAATTCTTCCCATAGGTTTCTTAATAGTGGAATCCGCAAGATGCAAGTTTAGAGAGCAATCATCAAAATCACGGAAATCTAGCAAATCACACAAAGTTTTGGGAATAGTAGAGACACTAGCACCCAAATCACACAAAGCATAAAACTCATAATTTTTAATTTTAATTTTAGTAGTAGGTTCCCACTCATCATAAAGTTTTCTAGGTATAGAAACTTCCAATTGAAGTTTTTCTTCATAAGATTGCATCAAGGCATCAACGATATGTTTAGTAAACGCTTTATTTTGACTATAAGCGTGAGGAGATTTTAGCACGGATTGCAACAAGGAAATACAATCAATTAAAGAGCAATTTTCATAATTAAATTCCTTGAAATCCAATATAGTGGGTTTAGCAACATCTAGGGTTTTAACTTCTTCAATCCCACTTTTATCAAATTTAGCATCAAGATTAACAAATTCAGAATTATTGGAACGCCTTCTAGGTAAAGGTGGATCATATTCAGTCCCATCATTATCAAGATTCATATTGCAAAACAAAGATTTAATAGGGGACACATCAATAACTTTTAGATCTTCATCATTATTTTCATAGGAACTAGAAGAACACGCTTTATAAAGGCATCTTTCTTAGCACGCATCCTAGCGGTTCTTTCTTTGCACTCGTCAATGGAAATTCTCATGGCTTTGAGAGACTCATTGATATCATGCTTAGGTGGAATAGATCTAAGTTTCAAAGAATCAACATCAAGAGCAATTCTATCAACGTTCCTAGCCAAATCATCAATCTTAAGCAATTTTTCTTCAATCATAGCATTAAAATTCTTTTGCGAAGAAATAAATTCTTTAATATTAGATTCAAAATCAGAGGGCATCTTATTATAATTTCCATAAGAATTGTTGTAGGAATTACCATAATTATTAGAGGGATTACTAGGATAAGGCCTAGGATTGAAATTTCCTCTATACGCGTTGTTACCAAAATTGTTCCTACCAACAAAATTCACATCCATAGATTCATTATTATTCTCAATCAAAGTAGACAAGGGCACATCATTAGGATCAGAAGAAACACTCTTATTAGCAAATAATTTCATAAGTTCATCCATCTTTCCACTCAAAACATTAATTTCTTCTATCGCATGCACCTTTTTAGTAGATCTTTCAGTATGCCATTGAGAATAATTAACCATAATATTATCTAGGAGTTTAGTAGCTTCTCCTAAAGTGATTTCCATAAAAGTGCCTCCCGCGGCCGAATCTAAAAGATTTCTAGAAGCAAAATTCAATCCGGCATAAATTTTTTGTATAATCATCCACAAATTCAAACCATGAGTAGGGCAATTACGTATCATTAATTTCATTCTCTCCCAAGCTTGTGCAACATGTTCATGATCAAGTTGTTTAAAATTCATAATATCGTTTCTAAGAGAGATGATCTTAGCGGGAGGAAAATACTTAGAGATAAAAGCATCTTTGCACTTGTTCCATGAATCAATACTATTTTTAGGCAAAGACGAAAACCAAGCTTTAGCACGATCTCTAAGCGAAAAAGGAAATAGCTTCAATTTAACAATATCATTATCGACATCTTTCTTCTTTTGCATGTCACACAAATCAACGAAGCTATTAAGATGGGTAGCGGCATCTTCACTAGGAAGGCCGGAGAACGGATCTTTCATGACAAGATTCAACAAAGCAGTATTAATTTCACAAGATTCAGCATCGGTAAGAGGAGCAATCGGAGTGCTAAGGAAATCATTATTGTTGGTATTGGTGAAGTCACACAATTTAGTATTATCTTGAGCCATCGCGACAAACAAGCAATCCAACACACGAGCAAACAAAAAGCAAACGGGCAAAAAGAGGCAAATGGAGAAGGAGGATAGAGAGAGAGGGCGAATAAAACGGCAAGGGTGAAGTGGGGGAGAGGAAAACGAGAGGAAAATGGCAAATAATGTAATGCGGGAGATAGGGATTGTGATGGGTACTTGGTATGTTGACTTTTGTGCAGACTCCCCGGCAACGGCGCCAGAAATTCTTCTTGCTACCTCTTGAGCACTGCGTTGGATTTCCCCGAAGAGGAAGGGATGATGCAACAAAGTAGCGTACGTATTTCCCTCAATTTTTGAGAACCAAGGTATCAATCCAGTAGGAGGCTACGCTCGAGTCCCTCGTACCTACACAAAAACAATAGCTCAACACAACCAACGCGCTTAGGGGTTGTTAATCCCTTCACGGTCACTTACGGAAGTGAGATCTGATAGAGATGATAAATAATATTTTTGGTATTTTTGGTATAGAGATGCAAAGTAAAAAGTAAAAGCAAAGCAATAATAAAGTGATGGAGATTGATATGATGAGAAAGAGACCCGGGGCCATAGGTTTCACTAGTGGCTTCTCTCAAGAGCATAAGTATTCTACGGTGGGTGAACAAATTACTGTTGAGCAATTGACAGAATTGAGCATAGTTATGAGAATATCTAGGTATGATCATGTATATAGGCATCACGTCCGAGACAAGTAGACCGAAACTGATTCTGCATCTACTACTATTACTCCACTCATCGACCGCTATCCAGCATGCATCTAGAGTATTAAGTTAAAAACAGAGTAACGCCTTAAGCAAGATGACATGATGTAGAGGGATAGTTTCATGCAATATGATAAAAAACCCATCTTGTTATCCTCGATGGCAACGATACAATACGTGCCTTGCTGCCCCTTCTGTCACTGGGAAAGGACACCGCAAGATCGAACCCAAAGCTAAGCACTTCTCCCATGGCAAGAACAACCAATCTAGTAGGCCAAACCAAACTGATAATTCGAAGAGACTTGCAAAGATAACCAATCATACATAAAAGAATTCAGAGAAGATTCAAATATTATTCATAGATAGACTTGATCATAAACCCACAATTCATCGGTCTCAACAAACACACCGCAAAAAGAAGATTACATCGAATAGATCTCTAGGGGAGAGGGGGAGAACATTGTATTGATATCCAAAAAGAGAGAAGAAGCCATCTAGCTACTAACTATGGACCCGTAGGTCTGAAGTAAACTACTCACACTTCATCGGAGGGGCTTGGATGATGATGTAGAAGCCCTCCGTGATCGATGCCCCCTCCGGCGGAGCTCCGGAACAGGCCCCAAGATGGGATCTGGTGGATACAGAAAGTTGCTGTGGTGGAATTAGGTTTTTGGCTCTGTCCCTGATCGTTTGGGGGTACGTGGATATATATAGGAGGAAGAAGTACGTCGGTGGAGCTTCGAGGGGCCCACGAGGCAGGGGGCGCGCCGTAGGGGGGCGCGCCCTCCACCCTCGTGACCGCCTCATGGCTTTCTTGACGGAGGGTCCATATCTCCTTGATCTTATCTGATGAGAAAATCACGTTTCCGAAGGTTTCATTCCGTTTGGACTCTGTTTGATATTCCTTTTCTTCGAAACCCTAAAACAGGCAAAAAACAGCAATTCTGGGCTGGGCCTCCGGTTAATAGGTTAGTCCCAAAAATAATATAGAAGTGGAAAATAAAGCCCAATAATGTCTAAAACAGTAGATAATATAGCATGGAGCAATCAAAAAATTATAGATACGTTGGAGACGTATCAATCATCCCGCAATAACTAATAGTACATGCTTTCAAGGCTATAGTGATGTCATTATATCCAGAGATACCTCTCCGACATCGGAGTGACAATAATCTCGATATACTAAGCAAAGTACTGAGACACCTGTAGAGCAACTTTATATCCCCAGTTACGTAGATACCAAAGTGTTGGTAAAGAGTTGATATCTCGTATCACAGGAACATGTATAATCATGAAGAAGCTAAAGCAACATACTAAATGATCAAGTTCTAAGCTAACGGAATGGGTCAATGATACGTCCATTCTGCATCATGCTTTTATATCGATATTTATCGCATTATGGACTATTATTTCACTTTATGTCACAATACTTATGGCTATTCTCTCTTATTTTACATGGTTTACATAAGGAGGGAGAATACCGGCAGCTGGAATTCTGGTCTGGAAAAGGAAAAAATATTAGAGACCTATTCTGCGCAACTCCAAAAGTCCTGAAACTCCATGGAACGTCTTAAAATAAATAAAGAAAAATCCTCGCCAAAGATGAAGGCCAGGGGGCCCACACCCTTCTCACGAGGGTGGGGGCGCCCCCCTAGGGCGCGCCCCCTACCTCGTGGGCCCCCTGGTGGCTCTCCGACGTCCTTCTTCTCCTATATGAGGTCTTTCGATCAGAAAAAAAATAAGAGAGGAACTTTTCGGGACAAGACTCTGCCGCCACGAGGCGGAACCTTGGCGGATCTAATCTAGAGCTCCGGCAGAGGTGTTCTGCCGGGGAAACTTCCCTCCGGGAGGGGGGAATCATCACCAACACTCCTCTCATCGGGAGAGGGCAGTCTCCATCAACATCTTCACCAGCACCATCTCATCTCCAAACCCTAGTTCATCTCTTGTATTCAATTCTTGTCTCAAAGTCCGGATTGGTGCTAGTAGGTTGCTAGTAGTGTTGATTACTCCTTGTAGTTGATGCTAGTTGGTTTATTTGGTGGAAGATCATATGTTTAGATCCTATATGCATATTATTACCCCTTTGATTATGAACATGAATATGCTTTGTGAGTAATTACGTTCGTTCCTGAGGACAAGGGAGAAGTCTTGCTATGAGTAGTCATGTGAATTTGGTATTCGTTTGATATTTTGATAAGATGTATGTTGTCTAGCCTCTAGTGGTGTTATGTGAACGTCGACTACATAACACTTCACCATTATTTGGGCCTAGAGGAAGGCATTGGGAAGTAATAAGTAGATGATGGGTTGCTAGAGTGACAGAAGCTTAAACCCTAGTTTATGCGTTGCTTCGTAAGGGGCTGATTTGGATCCATATGTTTCATGCTATGGTTAGGTTTACCTTAATACTTTTGTTGTAGTTGCGGATGCTTGCAATAGAGGTTAATCATAAGTGGGATGCTTGTTCAAGTAAGAACAACACCCAAGCACCGGTCCACCCACATATCAAATTATCAAAGTATCGAACGCGAATCATATGAACGTGATGAAAACTAGCTTGACGATATTCCCATGTGTCCTCGGGAGCGCTTTTCCTAATATAAGAGTTTGTTCTGGCTTGTCCTTTGCTACAAAAGGATTGGGCCATCTTGCTGCACTTTATTTACTTTTGTTACTTGTTGCTCGTTACAATTTATCCTATCACAAAACTATTTGTTACCACTTATTTCAGTACTTGCAAAGAATACCTTGCCAAAAACCGCTTATCATTTCCTTCTGCTCCTTGTTGGGTTCGACACTCTTACTTATCGAAAGGACTATGATAGATCCCCTATACTTGTGGGTCATCAAGACTCTTTTCTGGCACCATTGCCGGGGAGTGTAGCGCCTTTGGTAGGTGGAATTTGGTAAGGAAAAATTTATATAGTGTGCTGAAATTTACTGTCACTTGTTACTATGGAAAGTAATTCTCTGAGGGGCTTGTTCGGGGTATCTTCACCCCGTCCAGTAGAGCAAAGAGTTGCTCCTCAACCTACTGAACCTATTGAAAATGAAATTCCTTATGAGTATCCTTCGGGTATGATAGAAAAACTGCTAGCTCATCCTTTTACAGGAGATGGAACAAAGCATCCTGATGAGCACTTAATATATGTGGATGAAGTTTGTGGATTATTTAAGCTTGCAGGTATACCCGATGATGTTGCTAAGAAGAAGGTCTTCCCTTTATCTTTGAAGGGAGACGCATTGATATGGTATAGGCTAAATGATGATATGAGATCATGGGACTATAAAAGATTGAAGCTGGAATTTCATCAAAAGTATTACCCTATGCATCTTGTTCATCGTGATCACAATTATATATATAATTTCTGGCCTCGCTAAGAAGAAAGCATTGCTCAAGCTTGGGGGAGGCTTAAATCAATGTTATATTCATGCCCCAATCATGAGATCCCGAGAGAAATAATTATGCAAAGTTTTTATGCTCGGCTTTCTCATAACAATCGCACCATGCTCGATACTTCTTATGTTGGCTCTTTTATGATGAAGACTATTGAATTCAGATGGAATTTATTGGATAGAATTAAACGCAACTATGAAGATTGGGACCTCGACGAAGGTAAGGAGTCAGGTATGACACCTAAGTTTGATTGTGTTAAATCTTTTATGGATACCGATATTTTCCGTAAGTTTAGCACTAAATATGGACTTGACTCTGAGATAGTAGCTTCTTTCTGTGAATCTTTTCCTACTTATGTTGATCTCCCTAAGGAGAAGTGGTTTAAATATCATCCTCCGATAGAAGTAAAAGTAGCTGCACCTATTAAAGTTGAAGAAAAGAATATCACTTATAATGATCCTATTGTTCCTACTTCTTATATTGAGAAACCACCTTTCCCTGTTAGAAAAAAGGATCATGCTAAAGCTTCAACCGTTGTTCGTAAAAGCAATATTAGAACTTATACACCTCCTGAGCAAGTTAAAGTGGAACCTAATATTGCTATTGTTAAAGATCTCTTGTCTGATAATATTGATGGGCATGTTATTCAGTTCGAAGGTGAAATTGATAGAATTGCTAAACCCTGTGCTAAAGATAAACATAGACCTGTGGTAGGCGTGCCTGTTATTTCTGTTAAAATAGGAGATCATTGTTATCATGGCTTATGTGATATGGGTGCAAGTGCTAGTGTTATACCGCATACTTTATACGAAGAAATTAAGAATGAAATTGCACCTGTTGAGTTAGAAGATATGGATGTCACAATTAAACTTGCCAATAGAGATACTATTTCACCAATTGGAATTGTTAGAGATGTTGAAGTCTTGTGTGGGAAAACTAAATATCCTGCTGATTTTCTTGTTCTTACTTCCCCACAAGATAGCTTTTGTCCCATTATATTTGGTAGACCCTTCTTAAATACTGTCAATGCTACCATAGATTGCACAAAGAATGTTGTTACTGTTGGCTTGGATGATATGGTTCACGAGTTTAATTTCTCTAAATTTAGTAAACAACATCGTGAGGAAGAATTACCTAGTAAGGATGAAATTATTGGTCTTGCAAATGATATGTTCATGAATGAAAGAAGGGAAATAGATGAAGTATTCTTTAAACAGGAACCTATTCTACAACACAATTTGCCTGTTGAAACCTTAGGGGATCCTCCTCCACCCAAGGGTGATCCTGTGTTTGAGCTTAAACCTTTGCCTGATAATCTTAAATATGCTTATCTTGATGAAAAGAAGATATATCATGTTATTATTAGTGCTAACCTTTTAGAGCATGAAGAAGAAAGATTATTGAAAACTCTGAAGAAGCACCTTGCTGCTATTGGATATACTCTTGATGATCTTAAGGGCATTAGTCCCACTCTGTCAACATAAAATAAATTTGGAAGCAGATGCCAAACCAGTTCGTGATCCTCAACGACGTCTAAATCCTAAAATGAAAGAAGTGGTAAGAAAAGAAATACTAAAGCTTCTGGAGGCAGGTATAATTTATCCCGTTGCTGATAGTGAGTGGGTAAGTCATGTCCATTGTGTCCCTAAGAAGGGAGGTATTACTGTTGTTCCTAATGATAAAGATGAATTGATTCCACAAAGAATTATCACAGGCTATAGGATGGTAATTGATTTCCGCAAAATAAATAAAGCTACTAAGAAAGATCACTACCCCTTACCTTTTATTGATCAAATGCTAGAAAGATTATGCAAACATACACACTATTGCTTTCGAGATGGTTATTCTGGTTTCTCTCAAATACCTGTGTCGGCTAGAGATCAATCAAAGACTACTTTTACATGCCCTTTTGGTAATTTTGCTTATAGACGTATGCCTTTTGGTTTATGTAATGCACCTGCTACCTTTCAAAGATGCATGATGGCTATATTCTCTAACTTTTGTGAAAAGATTTGTGAGGTTTTCATGGATGACTTTTCCATCTATGGTTCCTCTTTTGATGATTGCTTGAGCAATCTTGATCGAGTTTTGCAGAGATGTGAAGAAACTAATCTTGTCTTGAATTGGGAAAAGTGCCACTTTATGGTTAATGAAGGTATTGTCATGGGGCACAAAGTTTCTGAAAGAGGTATTGAAGTTGATAAAGCCAAGGTTGATGCTATTGAAAAGATTCCATGTCCCAAGGATATCAAAGGTATAAGAAGTTTCCTTGGTCACGCCGGATTTTATAAGAGGTTCATTAAGGACTTCTCAAAAATTTCTCGGCCTCTGACTAATTTATTGCAAAAAGATATACCATTTGTCTTTGATGATGATTGTGTAGAAGCATTTGAAATACTTAAGAAAGCATTAGTCACTGCACCTGTTGTTCAGCCACCTGATTGGAATTTACCCTTTGAAATTATGTGTGATGCTAGTGATTATGCTGTAGGTGCTGTTCTAGGGCAAAGAGTTAATAAGAAATTAAATGTCATTCATTATGCTAGTAAGACTCTAGACAATGCTCAAACAAATTATGCTACTACTGAAAAAGAGCTTTTAGCAGTTGTATTTGCTTGTGATAAGTTCAGATCTTATATTGTTGATTCTAAAGTAACTATTCAAACTCATCATGTTGCTATTAAATATCTTATGGAAAAGAAAGATGCTAAACCTAGACTTATTAGATGGGTTCTCTTGCTACAAGAATTTGATTTGCATATTGTTGATAGAAAGGGAGCTGAGAACCCTGTTGCAGACAACCTGTCTAGGTTAGAAAATATTCTTGATGACCCACTACCTATTAATGATAACTTTCCTGATGAACAATTAAATGTTATAAGTACTTCTTGTAGTACTCCATGGTATGATGATTATGCTAATTATATTGTTGCTAAATTTATACCACCTAGCTTCACGTACCAACAAAAGAAAAAGTTTTTCTATGATTTAAGACATTACTTTTGGGATGACCCACATCTTTATAAAGGAGTAGATGGTGTTATTAGACGTTGTGTACCTGAGCATGAACAGGAACAGATCCTACGCAAGTGTCATTCCAAGTCTTATGGAGGACACCACGCTGGAGATAGAACTGCACATAAGGTATTGCAATCTGGTTTTTATTGGCCTACTCTCTTCAAGGATGCCCATAAGTTTGTCTTGTCTTGTGATGAATGTCAAAGAATTGGTAATATTAGTAGACGTCAAGAAATGCCTATGAATTATTCACTTGTTATTGAACCATTTGATGTTTGGGGCTTTGATTATATGGGACCTTTTCCTGCCTCTAATGGATACACACATATTTTAGTTGTTGTTGATTACGTTACTAAGTGGGTAGAAGCTATTCGAACTAGTAGTGCTGATCACAACACTTCTATTAAAATGCTTAAGGAAGTTATTTTCCCGAGGTTTGGAGTCCCTAGATATTTAATGACTGATGGTGGTTCACACTTTATTCATGGTGCTTTCCGTAAAATGCTTGCTAAATATGATGTTAATCATAGAATTGCATCTCCTTATCACCCACAGTCTAGTGGTCAAGTAGAGTTGAGCAATAGAGAGCTCAAATTAATTTTGCAAAAGACTGTTAATAGGTCTAGAAAGAATTGGTCTAAGAAACTTGATGATGCATTATGGGCTTATAGAACTGCATACAAAAACCCTATGGGTATGTCTCCGTATAAAATGGTTTATGGAAAAGCATGTCACTTACCTCTCGAACTATAACATAAGGCATATTGGGCTATTAAAGAGCTTAACTATGATTTTAAACTTGCCAGTGAGAAGAGGTTATTTGATATTAGCTCACTTGATGAATGGAGAACCCAAGCTTATGAAAATGCCAAGTTGTTTAAAGAAAAAGTTAAAAGATGGCATGGCAAAAGGATACAAAAGCATGAGTTTAATGTAGGTGATTATGTATTGCTATACAACTCTTGTTTAAGATTTTTTGCAGGAAAACTTCTCTCTAAATGGGAAGGCCCCTATGTTATCGAAGAGGTCTATCGTTCCGGTGCCATCAAAATCAACAACTTCGAAGGCACAAATCCGAAGGTGGTAAACGGTCAAAGAATCAAACATTATATCTCAGGTAATCCCATAAATGTTGAAACCAATATTATCGAAACCGTAACCCCGGAGGAATACATAAGAGACACTTTCCGGAACGTTTCAGACTCCGAAAAGGAATAGGTATGTGGTACGGTAAGTAAATCGACTCCAAAACAATTTTTAAGGCAATATTTATCTGTTTTGGAATATTAAAAAAATAGAAAAATAAGCAGCAGTCCGGGAAGGACACGAGGGCCCCATGTTGGTGGTGGGCGCGCCCCCTACCTCGTGAGCACCTCGTGTGCCTTCCAGACTCCGTTTTCTTGCATGTTACGTATTTTGGTCGGTAAAAATTCATTATATATTCTCCCGAAGGTTTTGACTCCCGTATCACGCAAAAATATCCTATCTTTGTTTTGAGCTGTCCCGTTGCAGATTAAATCAACATGTCTTCCCAGGATTCGGAAGGAGAAAGCTATGTGGATGATTACTTAGCAAATCCAAAGGTCTATGGAGATGTGGAACATAATGAATGGACCATGGAGGAAGAAGAGGACTATGAACCCAAGGAGAAGGAGGAGACGAGCTCAGATGAAGATGAAGCACCATTACCTCAACCTGGGGACATGCACGTGGAGTTCAAAAAGTCAAGTCTCCCTGATAGGGTAAAGAAACCCATGTCTGAGTTTATCCCTTTTCGTCTCTTGCAGGAAAATAAGCAGGACCTATGCAAAAAGATATTAACCCTGGAGTGGGAGATTGATGATCTGAGGGATCAAAATGCCGTCCTCAAGCGCAAATTAAGGGAGAAGCCTAAGCCATCAACTAAGCCAACATCGCCACCACCTTCTTCACCAACCAAGGAGACATAATCACATGGGTATGGGCACTCCCCTTGGCAACTGCCAAGCTTGGGGGAGGTGCCCCGGTATCGTATCACAATCACAACTCTTATCTTTACCATTTTTCTTAGTTCGATCCTATTAGTAGTATCTTGATCTAGTAGAATAAAGTTTATGGCATGATCTAGTTTTGAGTTTTGCTTTATGATCTTTCTATGTAATCGAGTCCGTGAGCTATATATAATAAATATTAGTGTTGAGTCAAGGGCTTGATTATTTTGCCATGATCTTGGATGAATAAAAGAAAAGAGAAAAAGAATAAAAAGAAACAAAAAGTTCATATTGATCTTATTGAGAGTAATGACTTCACATAGAAAGAGTATGATGATTAAAAGTTGTTGGGAGTTGGCAGACATAGCTTTGGTCATTGTTGCAATTAATAGGAAGTAATAAGGAAAGAGAGGTTTTCACATATAGATATATTATCATTGACATCTTTTATGATTGGGAGCACTCATTAAAATATGACATGCTAAAGAGTTGATGTTGGACAAGGAAGACAACGTAATGAGTTATGTATTTCTTATATCTGAGATAAAGTATGTTGTCATGGATCCTCTAACTTGTTGAGCTTGCCTTCCCCCTCATGCTAGCCAAATTCTCAGCACTACATAGAAATACTACTTGTGCTTCCAAAATCCCTAAACCAGTTTTGCCATGAGAGTCCACCATATCTACCTATGGATTGAGTAAGATCGTTCAAGTAAGTTGTCATCGGTGCAAAGCAATAAAAATTGCTCTAAATATGTACGATTGATTGGTGTGGGAGAAATAAGCTTCATACGATCTTGTGATGTGGAAGTAATAAAAGCAACGGACTACATAATAAAGGTTCATATGACAAGGGGCAATATAAAGTGACGTTCTTTCGCATTGAGATTTTATATATCCAACCATAAACGCGCATGGCAACCTCTGCTTCCCTCTGCGAAGGGCATATCCTTTATTATTATCTTCTACCTCATGCAAGAGTCATGGTGATCTTCACCTTTTATTTTTCATTTTATCATTTGGCAAGCTCAGCATGTTGGAAAGAACATGATATATATATCTAATTGGATGTAGGGGACCATGAACCATTATTGTTGACATTACCCTTGAGGTAAAAGGTTGTGGGGCAAAACTATAAGCCCCTATCTTTCTATGTGTCCGATTAAAACTCCGTAACCACAAGTATCGCGTGAGTGTTAGCAATTATGGAGGACTAAATGATAGTTGAGTATGTGGACTTGCTTTTTAGATCTGACATAGACTCTTTCCGATGTTATGTTAAATTGCAATTGCTTCAATGACTGAGATTATAGTTTGTTGGAGCCCGATAAGGTTTATGATTTATACTTTTGCATTGTGAATAGATCATCACTTGAACATAAGTAATCATATGACAAAATCTATATATGTTGCTGTTACAAGAATAATCATGATGCCTTCATGTCCATATTTTATTTTTATCGACGCCTCTACCTCTAAACATGAGGACATATTTATTGTTATCGGCTTTTATCTTGAGGACAAGCGAGGTCTAAGCTTGGGGGAGTTGATATGTCCATTCTGCATCATGCTTTTATATCGATATTTATCGCATTATGGACTGTTATTTCACTTTATGTCACAATACTTATGGTTATTCTCTCTTATTTTACAAGGTTTACATAAGGAGGGAGAATGCCGGCAGCTGGAATTCTGGTCTGGAAAAGGAGCAAATATTAGAGACCTATTCTGCGCAACTCCAAAAGTCCTAAAACTCCACGGAACGTCTTAAAATAAATAAAGAAAAATCCTCGCCAAAGATGAAGGCCAGGGGGCCCACACTCTTCTCACGAGGGTGGGGGGCGCCCCCCCTAGGGCGTGCCCCCCTACCTCGTGGGCCCCCTGGTGGCTCTCCGATGTCCATCTTCTCCTATATGAGGTCTTTCGATGAGAAAAAAAATAAGAGATGAACTTTTCGGGACGAGACTCCGCCGCCACGAGGCGGAACCTTGGCGGATCCAATCTAGAGCTCCGACAGAGCTGTTCTGCTAGGGAAACTTCCCTCCGGGAGGTGGAAATCATCACCATCGTCATCACCAACGCTCCTCTCATCGGGAGATGGCAATCTCCATCAACATCTTCACCAGCACCATCTCATCTCCAAACCCTAGTTCATCTCTTGTATTCAATTCTTGTCTCAAAGTCCGGGATTGGTGCTAGTAGGTTGCTAGTAGTGTTGATTACTCCTTGTAGTTGATGCTAGTTGGTTTATTTGGTGGAAGATCATATGTTCAGATCCTATATGCATATTATTACCTCTCTGATTATGAACATGAATATGCTTTGTGAGTAATTACGTTCGTTCCTGAGGACAAGGGAGAAGTCTTGCTATGAGTAGTCATGTGAATTTGGTATTCGTTTGATATTTTGATAAGATGTATGTTGTCTAGCCTCTAGTGGTGTTATGTGAACGTCGACTACATAACACTTCACCATTATTTGGGCCTAGAGGAAGGCATTGGGAAGTAATAAGTAGATGATGGGTTGCTAGAGTGACAGAAGCTTAAACCCTAGTTTATGCGTTGCTTCGTAAGGGGCTGATTTGGATCCATATGTTTCATGCTATGGTTAGGTTTACCTTAATACTTTTGTTGTAGTTGCGGATGCTTGCAATAGAGGTTAATCATAAGTGGGATGCTTGTTCAAGTAAGAACAGCACCCAAGCACTGATCCACCCACATATCAAATTATCAACGTATCGAATGCGAATCATATGAATGTGATGAAAACTAGCTTGACGATATTCCCATGTGTCCTCGGGAGCACTTTTCCTAATATAAGAGTTTGTTCCGGCTTGTCCTTTGCTACAAAAGGATTGGGCCATCTTGCTGCACTTTATTTACTTTTGTTACTTGTTACTCGTTACAATTTATCCTATCACAAAAATATCCGTTACCACTTATTTCAGTACTTGCAGAGAATACCTTGCTGAAAACCGCTTATCATTTCCTTCTGCTCCTCGTTGGGTCCGACACTCTTACTTATCGAAAGGACTATGATAGATCCCCTATACTTGTGGGTCATCAGTCAAGTCAATCACATTATTCTCCTAATGATGTGATCCTGTTAATCAAATGAGAACTCATGTGTATGGCTAGAAAACATAACCATCTTTGATCAACGAGCTAGTCAAGTAGAGGCATACTAGTGACACTCTGTTTGTCTATGTATTCACACATGTATCATGTTTCCGGTTAATACAATTCTAGCATGAATAATAAACATTAATCACGATATAAGGAAATAAATAATAACTTTATTATTGCCTCTAGGGCATATTTCCTTTAGTCTCCCACTTGCACTAGAGTCAATAATCTAGATTACACAGTAATGATTCTAACACCCATGGAGCCTTTGTGCTGATCATGTTTTGCTCGTGGAAGAGGCTTAGTCAACGGTTCTGCAATATTCAGATCCGTACGTATCTTGCAAAACTCTATGTCTCCCACCCGGACTTGATCCCAGATGGAGTTGAAGCGTCTCTTGATGTGCTTGGTTCTCTTGTGAAATCTGGA
Source organism: Triticum aestivum (assembly GCF_018294505.1). Classification (NCBI taxonomy): domain Eukaryota; kingdom Viridiplantae; phylum Streptophyta; class Magnoliopsida; order Poales; family Poaceae; genus Triticum; species Triticum aestivum. The sequence continues at coordinate 536,604,697 of NC_057812.1, read as the reverse complement.
TTCCTTTGCCAAGGCAATTGCACCAGTATTATCACAAAAGATTTTCATTGGACCTGATGCACTAGGTATGACACCTAGATCGGATATGAACTCCTTCATCCAGACTCCTTCATTCGCTGCTTCCGAAGCAGCAATGTACTCCACTTCACATGTAGATCCCACCATGATGCTCTGTTTAGAACTGCTCCAACTGACAGCTCCACCGTTCAATACTAACACGTATCCGGTTTGCGATTTAGAATCGTCCAGATCAGTGTCAAAGCTTGCATCAACGTAACCATTTACGATGAGCTCTTTGTCACCTCCATAAACGAGAAACATATCCTTAGTCCTTTTCAGGTACTAGAGCAAAATTATCTAGCTCGAAAGATATAAGTGAAGCACATAGAGTATTCTAATAAATTCCAATTCATGTGTGTCTCTCCCAAAAGGTGTATACAACAAGGATGATTGTGGTAAACTAAAAGCAAAGACTCAATTCATACAAGACGCTCCAAGCAAAACACATAGCCTCAAGTAAAGTTACCGATAGAAGAAGACGAAAGAGGGGATGCCTTCCAGGGCATCCCCAAGCTTAGGCTTTTGGTTGTCCTTGAATTTTACCTTGGGGTGCCTTGGGCATCCCCATACTTAGTCTCTTGCCACTCATTATTCCATAATCCATCAAATCTTTACCCAAAACTTGAAAACTTCACAACACAAAACTTAAACAGAAAATCTCATGAGCTCCGTTAGTATAAGAAAACAAACCACCACTTAAGGTACTGTAATGAACTCATTATTTAGTTATTTTTGCGTTAAACCTACTGTATTCCAACTTCTCTGTGGTCCATAACCTCCGATATTAGCCATAGATTCATGAAAATAAGCAAACAACACGCGAAAAACAGAATCTGTCAAGAACAGAACAGTCTGTAGTAATCTGTAGGTTTCGAATACTTCTGTAACCCCAAAAATTCTAAAATAAATTTCTGGACGTGAGGAATTTATCTATTAATCATCTGCAAAAATAATCAACTTAATCGCACTCTCCAGTAAAAAATGGCAGCATATCTCGTGAGCGCTAAAGTTTCTGTTTTTTACAGCAAGATTGCAAAGACTTTCCCCAAGTCTTCCCAAAGGTTCTACTTGGCACAAACACTAATTAAAAGAATAAAACCACATCTAAACATAGGCTAGATGAATTATTTATTACTAAACAGAACCAAAAATCAAGAAACAAAATAAAATTGGGTTGCCTCCCAACAAGCGCTATCGTTTAACGCCCCTAGCTAGGCATAAACGCAAGGATAGATCTATGTATTATCATCTTTGGTATGCAATCCATAAGTGGCTCTCATAATAGATTCATAAGGTAATTTAATTTTCTTTCTAGGAAAGTGTTCCATGCATTTCCTTAATGTAAATTGGAATCTAATATTCCCTTCTTTCATATCAACAATTGCACCAATCGTTCTAAGGAAAGGCCTACCAAGAATAATGGGACATGTAGGATTGCAATCAATATCAAGAACAATGAAATCTATGGGCACATAATTCCTATTTGCAACAATAAGAATATCATTAATTCTTCCCATAGGTTTCTTAATAGTGGAATCCACGAGGTGCAAATCTGAACAATCATCAAATTCACAGAAACCTAACACATCACACAAAGTTTTTGGAATCGTGGAAACGCTAGCACCCAAATCACATAAAGCATAGCATTCATGATCTTTAATTTTAATAGTGGGTTCCCACTCGTCATAAAGTTTTCTAGGGATAGAAACTTCCAATTCAAGCTTTTCTTCATAAGATTGCATTAAAGCATCAACGATATATTTAGTAAAAGCTTTATTTTGATTATAAGCATGCGGAGAATTTAACACGGATTGCAACAAGGAAATACAATTTATTAAAGGACAATTATCATAATTAAATTCCTTGAAATCCAAAATAGTGGTTTCATTGCTATGTAAAGTTTTGACCTCTCCAATCCCACTTTTACCAATTTTAGCATTAAGATCTAAAAACTTCGAATCATTGGGACGCCTTTTAACTAGAGTTGACTCATATCCAATCCCATCATTATCAAGATTCATATTTCAAAACAAAGATTTAATAGGAGACACATCAATCACTTTTAGATCTTCATCCTTAATATCATGAAAACTAGAAGAACACGCTTTCACAAAGCAATCTTTTTTAGCATGCATCCTAGCGGTTCTTTTTTTGCACTCATGAATGAAAATTCTCATAGCTTTGAGAGACTCATTGATATCATGCTTAGGTGGAATAGATCTAAGTTTCAAAGAACAATATCAAGAGAAATTCTATCCACGTTCCTAGCCAACTCATCAATCTTAGACAGTTCTTCTTCAATCAAAGCATTGAAACTCTTTTGCAAACTAATAATTCTTTAATATTAGATTCAAAATCAGAGGGAATCTTATTATAATTTCCATAAGAATTGTTGTAGGAATTACCATAATTATTATAGAAATTACTAGGAAAAATTGAAATTACCTCTATACACATTATTGCCAAAATTGTTCCTACCAACAAAATTCACATCCATGGATTCATTATTATTCTCAATCAAAGTAGACAAAGGCATATCATTAGGATTATAAGAAACACTCTTATTAGCAAACAATTTCATAAGTTCATCCATCTTTCCACTCAAAACATTAATTTCTTCTATTGCATGCACATTTTTACTAGTAGATCTTTCAGTGTGCCATTGAGAATAATTAACCATAATATTATCTAGGAGTTTAGTAGCTTCTCCTAAGGTGATTTCCATAAAAGTGCCTCCTGCGGCCGAATCTAAAAGATTTCTAGAAGCAAAATTCAATCTAGCATAAACATTTTGTATAATCATCCAAAGATTCAAACCATGTGTAGGGCAATTACGTATCATTAATTTTATCCTCTCCCAAGCTTGTGCAACATGTTCATGATCAAGTTACTTAAAATTCATAATATCGTTTCTAAGAGAGATGATCTTAGCGGGAGGAAAATACTTAGAGATAAAAGCATATTTGCCCTCATTCCAAGAATCGATACTATTTTTAGGCAAAGATGAAAACCTAGTTTTAGCACGATCTCTAAGAGAAAACAGGAATAGCTTCAATTTAACAATATCATTATCCACATATTTCTTCTTTTGCATATCACACAAATCAATAAAGCTGTTTAGATGGGTAGCGGCATCTTCACTAGGAAGGCCAAAAAACGGATCTTCCATGACAAGATTCAGCAAAGTAGTATTAATTTCACAAGATTCAGCATCGGTAAGAGGAGCAATTGGTGTGCTAATAAAATCATTATTGTTGGTATTAGAAAAGTCACACAATTTAGTTGAGCCATCGTGACAGACAATCCAACACACAAGCCCACAAGAAGCAAGCGAAAAGAGACGAACTAGAAAAGAGAAGGGGAACGGAAAAAGAGGGCGAATAAAACGGCAAGGGTGAAGTGGGGGAGAGGAAAACGAGAGGTAAATGGCAAATAATGTAATGCGAGGGATAAGAGTTTGTGATGGGTACTTGGTATGTCTTGACTTGTGCGTATATCTCCCCAGCAACGGCGCCAGAAATCCTTCTTGCTTCCTCTTGAGCACTGCATTGGTTTTCCCTTCAAGAGGAAAGGGTGATGCAGTAGAGTAGCGTAGGTATTTCCCTCAGTTTTTGAGAACCAAGGTATCAATCCAGTAGGAGACTACACGCAAGTCCCTTGTACCTACACAAACAAATAAGAACCTCGCAACCAACGCGATAAAGGGATTGTCAATCCCTTCATGGTCGCTTACGAGAGTGAGATCTGATAGAGATAATAATAATAATATAAATATTTTTGGTATTTTTATGATATAGATTGAAAGTAAAGACTGCAAAACAAAATAGACTGGAAACTTATATGATAAAAGATAGACCCGGGGGCCACAGGTTTCACTAGTGGCTTCTCTAAAGATAGTATAAGTATTACGGTGGGTGAACAAATTATGGTCGAGCAATTGATAGAAAAGTGCATAATAATGAGAATATTAGGCATGATCATGTATATAGGCATCACATCCGCGACAAGTAGACCGAAACGATTCTGCATCTACTACTATTACTCCATACATCGACCGCTATCCAGCATGCATCTAGAGTATTAAGTTCATAAGAACAGAGTAACACATTAAGCAAGATGACATGATGTAGAGGGATAAACTCAAGCAATATGATATAAACCCCATCTTTTTATCCTCGATGGCAACAATACAATACGTGCCTTGCTGCCCCTACTGTCACTAGGAAAGGACACCGCAAGATTGAACCCAAAGCTAAGCACTCCTCCCATTGCAAGAAAGATCAATCTAGTAGGCCAAACCAAACTGATAATTCAAAGAGACTTGCAAAGATAATTAAATCATGCATATAAGAATTCAGAGAAGAACCAAATATTGTTCATAGATAATCTTGATCATAAATCCACAATTCATCTGATCTCGACAAACACACCGCAAAAAGAGTTACATCGAATAGATCTCCAAGAAGATTGAGGAGAACTTTGTATTGAGATCCAAAGAGAGAGAAGAAGCATCTAACTAATAACTATGGACCCGAAGGTCTGAGGTAAACTACTAACACATCATCGGAGAGGCTATGGTGTTGATGTAGAAGCCCTCTATGATCGATTCCCCCTCCGGCGGAGCTCCGGAAAAGGCCCCAAGATGGGATCTCTTGGGTACAGAAGGTTGCGGCGGTGGAAATAGGGTTTCGTGGTGCTCCTGGATGTTTTCAGGGTATATTGGTATATATAGGAGGAAGAAGTAGGTCAGTGGAGCTACGAGGGGCCCACGAGGGTGGGGGCGCGCCCAGGGGAGCAGGCGCGCCTCCCTGCCTCATGGCCTCCTCGTTGATTTCTTGACGTCCCACTCCAAGTCCCCTGGATCACGTTTGTTCCAAAAAATAACTCTCCCGAAGGTTTCATTCCGTTTGGATTCCGTTTGATATTCCTTTTCTGCAAAACACAGAAATAGGCAAAGAACAGCAATTTGCATGGGCCCCTGGGTTAGTAGGTTAGTCACAAAAATAATATAGAAGTGTATAAATAAGCCCATTAACATCTAAAATAGATAATATAATAGCATGGAACAATAAAAAATTATAGATACATTGGAGATGTATCAGCGGCCCGGCGGTGCGGGGGCGGACTTGGCGAGGGCGACGACAAATGGGACGCGGGCATAGGCGTGGTGAACGCGGGGGAAGGAGGAGGAGGGAAATAGGGGGCGGCTCACAGCATTGCCGAGAAGGGGGGTCAGCGTGGCTTGAGGACGTGAGTCGGGGAGGGAAATGAGGAGGCGATGCGAGGTCCAGCGACAGCTTCTACCTCTTGAGCACGTGTTGGTTTTCCCTTGAACAAGAAAGGGTGATGCAGCAAAGTAGGTAAGTATTTGCCTTAGTTTTGAGAACCAAGGTATCAATCCAGTAGTATACAACGCACAAGTCACCTAGTACCTACACAAACAATCAAGAACCTTGCAACCAACGCGATAAAGGGGTTGTCAATCCCTTCATGGTCACTCGCAAAAGTGAGATCTATAGAGATAGTAAAGTAAATATTTTTTATATTTTTGTTGTATAGATTGGAAAGTAAAGATTGCAAAATAGTAAATGAGATGCGATGTAAATAAAATAGATGTAATATAATAGGAAAGAGACCCAAGGGCGATAGGTTTCACTAGTGGCTTCTCTCAAGATAGCATGTATTACGGTGGGTAAACAAATTACTGCCGAGCAATTGATAGAAAAACGCATAATTATGAAGATATCTAAGGCAATGATCATGAATATAGGCTTCACATCCGTGTCAAGTAGACCGAAATGATTCTGCATCTACTACTATTACTCGACAGGTCGACCGCTATCCAACATGCATCTAGAGTATTAAGTTCATAAGAACGGAGTAACGCATTAAGCAAGATGACATGATGTAGAGGGATAAACTCAAGCAATATGATACAAACCCCATCTTTTTATCCTCAATGGCAACAATACAATACGTGCCTTGCTGCCACCTACTATCACTGGGAAAGGACATCGCAAGATTGAACCCAAAGCTAAGCACTTCTCCCATTGCAAGAAAGATCAATCTAGCAGGCCAAACTAAACCGATAAAATTCGAAGAGACTTGCCAAGATATCAAATCATAAACATAAGAATTCAGAGAAGAACCAAATAATATTCATAGATAATCTTGTTCATAAATCCACAATTCATCGGATCTCGACAAACACACCGCAAAAGAGTATTACATCGAATAGATCTCCAAGAACATCAAGGAGAACTTTGTATTGAGAATCAAAGAGAGAGAAGAAGCCATATAGATAATAACTATGGACCCGAAGGTATGTGGTAAACTACTCACGCTTCATCGGAGAGGCAATGGTGTTGATGTAGATGCCCTCCGTGATCAATTTCCCCTCCAGCAGATCGCCGGAAAAGGCCCTGAGATGGGATCTCACGGGTATAGAAGGTTGCGGCGGTGTAATAGTGGTTTCGTGACTCTCCCTGATGTTTCTAGGGTATAAGAGTATATATAGGCAAAAGAAGTATGTCGGTGGAGCTACGAGGGCCCCACGAGGGTGGGGGCGTGCCTACCCCCTGGGCGCGCCCTCCTGCCTCACGTGGAGTTCCAGACTTCGACTCCAAGTCTTATGATTTCTTCCAGTCCAAGAAAGATCATCGCGGAGGTTTCATTCCATTTGGACTCCGCTTGGTATCCCTTTTCTGCAAAACTCTAAAATAGGCACAAAAAACAGAAACTGGCACTGGGCCTCCGGTTAATAGGTTAGTTCCAAAAATAATATAAAAGAGTATATTAAAGCCCATTAAACATCCAAAACAGATAATATAAAAGCATGGAACAATCAAAAATTATAGATACGTTGGAGGCGTATCAAGCATCCCCAAGCTTAATTCCTGCTCGTCCTCGAGTAGGTAAATGATAAAAACAGAATTTTTGATGTGGAATGCTACCTAACATAATTATCAATGTAATTTTCTTTATTGTGGCATGAATGTTCAGATCTGAAAGATTCAAGACAAAAGTTTAATATTGACATAAAGATAATAAAACTTCAAGCATACTAACAAAGCAATCATGTCTTCTTAAAATAACATGGCCAAAGAAAGCTATCCCTACAAAATCATATAGTCTGGCTATGCTCTATCTTCATCACACAAAATATTTAATCATGCACAACTCCGATGACAAGCCAAGCAATTGTTTCATACTTTTGATGTTCTCAAACTTTTTCAATCTTCACGCAATACATGAGCATGAGCCATGGATATAGCACTATAGGTGGAATAGAATGGTGGTTGTGGAGAAGACAAAAAGGAGAAGATAGTCTCACATCAACTAGGCATATCAACGGGCAATGGAGATGCCCATCAATAGATATTAATGTGAGTGAGTAGGGATTGCCATGCAACAGATGCACTAGAGCTATAAATGTATGAAAGCTCAACAAAAGAAACTAAGTGGGCGTGCATCCAACTTGCTTGCTCACGAAGACCTAGGCCATTTTGAGGAAGCCCATCCTTGGAATATACAAGCCAAGTTCTATAACGAAAATTCCCACTAGTATATGAAAGTGACAAAATAAGAGACTCTCTATCATGAAGATCATGGTGCTACTTTGAAGCACAAGTGTGGAAAAAGGATAGTAGCATTGTCCCTTCTCTCTTTTTCTCTCATTTTTTTGTTTTTGTTTCTTTTTTTGGGCCCTCTCTTTTTTGGCCTCTTTTTTAATTTATTTTTATCTTTTTCGTCCGGAGTCTCATCCTGACTTGTGAGGGAATCGTAGTCTCCATCATCCTTTCCTCACTGGGACAATGCTCTAATAATGATGATCATCACACTTTTATTTACTTACAACTCAAGAATTACAACTTGATACTTAGAACAAAATATGACTCTATGTGAATGCCTCTGGCGGTGTATCGGGATGTGCAATGAATCAAGAGTAACATGTATGAAATAATTATGAATGGTGCCTTTGCCACAAATACGATGTCAACTACATGATCATGCAAGGCAATATGACAATGATGGAGCGTGTCATAATAAACGGAGTGGTGGAAGTTGCATGGCAATATATATCGGAATGGCTATGGAAATGCCATAATAGGTAGGTATGGTGGCTGTTTTGAGGAAAGTAAATGGTGGGTTTATGGTACCGGCGAAAGTTGCGCGGTACTAGAGAGGCTAGAAATGGTGGAAGTGTGAGAGTGCATATAATAAATGAACTCAACATTAGTCATAAATAACTCACATACTTATTGCAAAAATCTATTAGTTATCGAAACGAAGTACTACACGCATGCTCCTAGGGGGATAGATTGGTAGGAAAAGACCATCGCTTGTCCCCGACCGCCACTCATAAGGAAGACAATCAATAAATAGATCACACTCCAACTTCATCACATAACGGTTCACCATACGTGCATGCTACGGGAATCACAAACTTTAACACAAATATCTCTCAAATTCACAATTACTCTACTAGCATGGCTCTAATATCACCATCTTCATATCTCAAAACAATCATAAAGAATCAAACTTCTCATAGTATTCAACGCACTTTATATGAAAGTTTTTATTATACCCATCTTGGATGCCCATCATATTAGGACTAGTTTTATAGCCAAAGCAAATTACCATGCTGTTCCAAAAGACTCTCAAAATAATATAAGTGAAGCATGAGAGATTAATAATTTCTGTAAAATAAAACCACCACCGTGCTCTAAAAAGATATAAGTGAAGCACGAGAGCAAAATTATCTAGCTCAAAAGATAAAAGTGAAGCACATAGAGTATTCTAATAAATTCCGATTCATGTGTGTCTCTCCCAAAAGGTGTGTACAGCAAGGATGACCGTGGTAAACTAAAAATCAAAGACTCAAATCATACAAGACGCTCCAAGCAAAACACATATCATGTGGTGAATAAAAATATAGCCTCAAGTAAAGTTACCGATAGACGAAGACGAAAGAGGGGATGCAAGCTTAGGCTTTTAGTTGTCCTTGAATTTTATGTTGGGGTGCCTTGGGCATCCCCAATCTTAGGCTCTTGCCACTCCTCATTCCAAAATCCATCAAATCTTTACCCAAAAACTTGAAAACTTCACAACACAAAACTTCAACAAAAAATCTCATGAGCTCTGTTAGTATAAGAAAATAAACCACCACTTTAAGTACTGTAACGAACTCATTATTTATTTATATTGGTGTTAAACCTGCTGTATTCCAAATTCTCTATCGTTCATACCCCCCGATACTACTCATAGATTCATCAAAATAAGCAAACAACACAACAAAAACTTAATCTGTCAAAAACAGAACAATCTCTAGCAATCTGTAACTTTCGAATACTTCTGTAACTCCAAATTTTTCGAAAAATTAGGAGGGCCTTAGCAATTTGTATATTGATCTACTGCAAGTGGAGTGGGTATTTTATCTCTCTCTGGTAAAAACTAAAAATTAATTTCGTGAGCGTAAAAGTTTCTGTTTTTTCAGCAAGATCAAACAACTATCATCCAAGAAGATCCTAAAGGCTTTACTTGGCACAAACACTAATTAAAACATAAAACACAATCATAACAGTAGCATAATTGTGTTAACACACCAAAACAGGAAGCAAAAAGCAAAAATAAAATTTATTCATTGGGTTGCCTCCCAACAAGCGATATAGTTTTACGCCCTTAGCTAGGCATAAAGCAAGGATAGATCTAGGTATTGCCATCTTTGGTATGCAATCCATAAGTGGCTCTCATAATAGGTTCATAAGGCAATTTAATTTTCTTCCTAGCAAAGTGTTCCATGCCTTTCCTTAACGGAAATTGGAATCTAATATTTCCTTCTTTCATGTCAATAATTGCACTAATCGTTCTAAGAAAAGGTCTACCAAGAATAATAGGACATGTAGGATTGCAATCTATATCAAGAACAATGAAATCTACGGGCACATAATTACTATTTGCAACAATAAGAACATCATTAATCCTTCCCATAGGTTTCTTAATGGTGGAATCTGCAAGATGCAAATTTAAAGAACAATCATCAAATTCACGGAAACCTAGCACAACACACAAGGTTTTTGGAATCATGGAAACACTAGCACCCAAATCACACAAAGCATAGCATTCATAATCTTTAATCTTAATTTTAATAGTAGGTTCCCACTCATCATAAAGTTTTCTAGGGATATAAACTTCTAGTTCAAGCTTTTCTTCATAGGATTGCATTAAAGCATCAACGATATGTTTAGTAAAAGCTTTATTTTGATTATAAGCATGAGGATAATTTAACATGGATTGCAACAAGGAAATACAATCTATCAAAGAGCAATTATCATAATTAAATTCCTTGAAATCCAAAATAGTGGGTTCATTGCTATGTAAAGTTTTGACCTCTTCAATCCCACTTTCATTAATTTTTGCATCAAGATCTAAAAACTCCGAATCATTGGGACACCTTTTAACTAACGTTGACTCATCTCCAGTCCCGTCTTTATCAATATTCATATTGGAAAACAAAGATTTAATATGAGTCACATCAATCACTTTTAGATCCTCATCATTATTATCATCTAGATCATCCGGTTTAGCGGCCAACTTATTAACTAAGGTGGATTGCTTATCCGAAATCTGGCCTACTAAATTTTCAATATGAGAAAACTGAGATTTCAAACCATAAAATTCTTTAGACATATCATCGAGCTCTTTATTCATGTACTCCATAAAACTTTTTTGTTCTTTAAGCTCGTTTCTGAAGAAATTATTATGCTCAAATTGCAAAGACATAAAGCTTCTAACGTTATTTTCAATTTCTTCCAACCTTCTAAGGTGAGGATCAACGCTTTTTGGCAGAGCCATCAAAGCAAACAAGCACACTAACACCCAAGAACACAAGAAGCAAGCAAAAATAAACAAACAGAAGAGGGGCGAAGAAAAGGCAAAGGTTTTCGAAAATCATTTTAGAAGTGGGGGAGAGGAAAATGAGAGGCAAATGGCAAATAATGTAATGCGAGGGAGAAGAGTTTATGGTGGGTACTTGGTATGTCTTGACTTGGCATAGATCTCCCCGGCAATGGCGCCAGAAATCCTTCTTGCTACCTCTTGAGCATGCGTTGGTTTTCCCTTGAAGAGGAAAGGGTGATGCACCAAAGTAGCATAAGTATTACCCTCGGTTTTGAGAACCAAGGTATCAATCCAGTAGGAGAAAACGCACAAGTCACCTAGTACCTGCACAAACAATCAAGAACCTTGCAACCAACGTGATAAAGGGGTTGTCAATCCCTTCACGGTCACTCGCAAAAGTGATATCTAATAGAGATAGTAAAGTAAATATTTTTGGTATTTTTGTTGTATAGATTAGAAAGTAAAGATTGCAAAATAGTAAACGAGATGCAATGTAAATAAAAGAGATGTAGCATAATAGGAAAGAGACCTGGGGGCCATAGGTTTCACTAGTGGCTTCTCTCAAGATAGCATGTATTACGGTGGGTGAACAAATTACTGCCGAGCAATTGATAGAAAAGCGCATAATTATTAAAATATCTAAGGCTATGATCATGAATATAGGCATCACGTCCGTGTCAAGTAGACCAAAATGATTGTGCATCTACTACTATTACTCCACATATGGACCGCTATCCAGCATGCATCTAGAGTATTAAGTTCATAAGAATGGAGTAACGCATTAAGCAAGATGACATGGTGTAGAGGGATAAACTCAAGCAATATGATATAAACCCCATCTTTTTATCCTCGATGGCAACAATACAATACGTGCCTTGCTGCCCCTACTGTCACTGAGAAAGGACACCGCAAGATTGAACCCAAAGCTAAGCACTTCTCCCATTGCAAGAAAGATCAATCTAGTAGGCCAAACTAAAACGATAATTCGAAGAGACTTGCAAAGATATCAAATAATGCATATAAGAATTCAGAGAAGAACCAAATAATATTCATAGATAATCTTGTTCATAAATCCACAATTCACCGGATCTTGACAAACACACCGTGAAAGAGTATTACATCGAATAGATCTCCAAGAACATCGAGGAGAACTTTGTATTGAGAATCAAAAAGAGAGAAGAAGCCATCTAGCTAATAACCATGGACCCGAAGGTCTGTGGTAAACTACTCATGCTTCATCGGAGAGGCAATGGTGTTGGTGTAGAAGCCCTTCGTGATCGATTCCCCCTCCGGCAGATCGCCGGAAAAGGCCCCAAGATGGGATCTCATGGGTACAGAAGGTTGTGGCTGTGGAAAAGTGGTTTTGTGGCTCTCCCTGATGTTTCTAGCGTATAAGATTATATATAGGCGAAAGAAGTATGTTGGTGGAGCTATGAGGGGCCCACGAGGGTGGGGGCGCACCTACCCCCTGCTACCTCTTGAGCATGTGTTGGTTTTCCCTTGAAGAGGAAAGGGTGATGCAACAAAGTAGCATAAGTATTTCCCTCAGTTTTTTAGAACCAAGGTATCAATCTAGTAGGAGACTACACACAAGTCGCCTAGTACGTGCATAAACAATCAAGAACCTTGCAACCAACGCGATAAAGGGGTAGTCAATCCCTTCACGGCCACTTGCAAAAGTGAGATCTGATAAAGATAATAAGATCAATATTTTTGGTATTTTTGTTGTATAGATTGGAAAATAAAGATTGCAAAATAAATAGTAAACTAGAATTGTAGATCGTAAACTTATATGATGTAAAGTAGACCCGGCGGGCATAGGTTTCACTAGTGGCTTCTCTCATGATAACATATATTACGATGGGTGAACAAAGTACTGCCGAGCAATTGATAGAAAAGCGCATAATTATGAGAATATCTAGGCATGATCATGAACATAGGCATCACGTCCGTGTCAAGTAGACCAAAATGATTCTGCATCTACTACTATTACTCCACACATCGACCGCTATCCGACATGCATCTAGAGTATTAAGTTCATAAGAACAGAGTAACGCATTAGGCAAGATGACATGATGTAGAGGGATAAACTCAAGCAATATGATATAAAACACATCTTTTTATCCTCGATGGCAACAATACAATACGTGCCTTGCTGCCCCTACTGTCACTGGGAAAGGACACCCCAAGAAGAAGTAGGTCGGTGGAGCTCCTTGGGGCCCACAAGGGTGGGGGCGCGCCTACCCACCTGGGCACGCCCCCTGCCTTGTGGAAGCTTCGCGAACTTCTAGACTTGTACTCCATGTCTCATGGGTGACGTTTGTTCCAAGAAAGATCCTCGCGAAGGTTTCGTTCCATTTGGATTCCATTTGATATTCATTTTCTACGAAACACTGAAATAGGCAAAAAAACAGCAATTTGCACTGGGCCTTCGGTTAATAGGTTAGTCCCAAAAATAATATAAAAGTGCATATTAAATCCCATTAAACATCCAAAACAAATAATATAATAGCATGGAACAATAAAAAATTATAGATACGTTGGAGACGTATCTGTTGGGGAACATAGTAATTTCAAAATTTTCCTACGCACACGCAAGATCATTGTGATGCATAGCAACGAGAGGGGAGAGTGTCGTCCATGTACCCTCGTAGACCGTTAAGCGGAAGCGTTATGGCAACGCGGTTGATGTAGTCGTACGTCTTCACAATCGACCGATCCTCAGTACCGAATGTACGGCACCTCCGCGTTCAGCACACGTTCAGCTCGGTGACGTCCCATGAACTCACGATCCAGTAGAGCTCGGGGAAGAGTTTCGTCAGCACGACGGCGTGGTGACTATGTTGATGAAGCTACCATTGCAGGGCTTCGCCTAAGCATTGCTATAGTATGACCGAGGTGGATTATGGTGGAGGGGGGGACCGCACACGGCTGGGAGAGATCAATGGTCAACTTGTGTGTCTAGAGGTGCCCCTGTCCCGTATATAAAGGAGCAAGGGGGAGGCCGGCCGGCCCTAGAGGGCGCGCCAGGAGGAGGAATCCTCCTCCTAGTAGGAGTAGGATTCCCCTCTTTCCAACTCCTACTAGGAGGGGGAAAGGAAGGGGGAGAAGGAGAAGGAAAGGGCCCCCCTCTCCTAGTCCAATTCGGACCAGAGGGGTAGGGGGCGCGTGGCCTGCCCTGGCCGGCCCCTCTCTCTCTCTCCACTAGGGCCCAACAAGGCCCATTAACCCCCGGGGGGTTCCGGTAACCCCTCCGGCACTCCGGTAAAATCCCGATTTCACCCGGAACTCTTCCAATGTCCAAATGTAGGCTTCCAATATATCAATCTTTATGTCTCGACCATTTCGAACTCCTCTTCATGTACGTGATCATATCCGGGACTCTGAACTACCTTCGGTACATCAAAAACATATAAACTCATAATACCGATCGTCACAGAACTTTAAGCGTGCGGACCCTACGGGTTCGAGAACTATGTAGACATGACCGAGACATGTCTCCGGTCAATAACCAATAGCGGAACCTGGATGCTCATATTGGTTCCTACATATTCTACGAAGATCTTTATCGGTCAAACCACATAACAATATATGTTGTTCCCTTTGTCATCGGTATGTTACTTTCCTGAGATTCGATCGTCGGTATCCCAATACCTAGCTCAATCTCGTTACCGGCAAGTCTGTTTACTTGTTCCGTAATGCAACATCCTGCAACTAACACATTAGTCACATTGCTTGCAAGGCTTATAGTGATGTGCATTACCGAGAAGGCCTAGAGATACCTCTCCGACAATCGGAGTGACAAATCCTATTCTTGATCTATGCCAACTCCACGAACATCATCGGAGACACCTGTAGAGCACCTTTATAATCACCCAGTTATGTTGTGACGTTTGGTAGCACACAAAGTGTTCCTACGGTATTCAGGAGTTGCATAATCTCATAGTCATAGGAACATGTATAAGTCATGAAGAAAGCAATAGCAGTAAACTGAAACGATCAAGTGTTAAGCTAACGAAATGGGTCAAGTCAATCACATGATTCTCCTAATGATGTGATCCCATTGATCAAATAACAACTCATGTTTATGGCTAGGAAACTTAACCATCTTTGATCAATGAGCTAGTCGAGTAGAGGCATACTAGTGACACTATGTTTGTCTATGTATTCACACATGTATTATGTTTCCGGTTAATACAATTCTAGCATGAATAATAAACATTTATCATGAAATAAGGAAATAAATAATAACTTTATTATTGCCTCTAGGGTATATTTTATTCAGTCTCCCACTTGCACTAGAGTCAGTAATCTAGATTACACAGTAATGATTCTAACAACCATGGAGTCTTGGTACTGATCATGTTTTGCTTGTGGAAGAGGCTTAGTCAGCGGGTCTGCAACATTCAGATCCATATGTATCTTGCATATCTCTATGTCTCCCACCTGGACTTGATCCTAGATGGAATTGAAGCGTCTCTTGATGTGCTTGGTTCTCTTGTGAAATCTGGATTCCTTTGCCAAGCCAATTGCACCAGTATTGTCAAAAAAAGATTTTCATTGGACCCGATGCACTAGGTATGACACCTAGATCGGATATGAACTCCTTCATCCAGACTCCTTCATTTGTTGCTTCTGAAGCAGCTATGTACTCCGCTTCACACGTAGATCCCGCCACGACGCTTTGTTTAGAACTGCTCCAACTGACAGCTCCGTCGTTCAATATAAACACGTATCCGGTTTTCGATCTAGAATCATCCGGATCAGTGTCAAAGCTTGCATCGACGTAACCATTTACGATGAGCTCTTTGTCACTTGCATAAATGAGAAACATATCCTTAGTCTTTTTCAGGTATTTCAGGATGTTCTTGACCGCTATCTAGTGATCCACTCCTAGATTACTTTGGTACCTCCCTCCTAAACTAATAGCAAGGCACACATCAGGTCTGGTACACAGCATTGCATACATGATTGAGCCTATGGCTGAAGCATAGGGAAATTTTTTCATTTTCTCTCTATCTTCTGCAGTGGTCAGGCATTGAGTCTTACTCAACTGCACACCTTGTAACATAGGCAAGAACCCTTTATTAGCTTGATCCATTTTGAACTTCTTCAAAACTTTATCAAGGTATGTGCTTTGTGAAAGTCCAATTAAGCGTCTTGATCTATCTCTATAAATCTTGATGCCTAATATATAAGCAGCTTCACCGAGGTCTTTCATTGAAAAACTCTTATTCAAGTACCCTTTTATGCTATCCAGAAATTCTATATCATTTCCAATCAACAATATGTCATCCACATATAATATTAGAAATGCTACAGAGCTCCCACTCACTTTCTTGTAAATACAGGCTTCTCCGAAAGTCTGCATAAAACCATATGCTTTGATCTCACTATCAAAACGTTTATTCCAACTCTGAGAGGCTTGCACCAGTCCAGAAATGGATCGCTGGAGCTTGCACACTTTGTTAGTACCCTTTGGATTGATAAAACCTTCAGGTTGCATCATATACAACTCCTCTTCTAGAAATCCATTAAGGAATGCAGTATTTACATCCATTTGCCAAATTTCATAATCATAAAATGCGGCAATTGCTAACATGATTTGGACGGACTTAAGCATCGCTACGGGTGAGAAGGTCTCATCGTAGTCAACTCCTTGAACTTGTCAAAAACCTTTTGCAACAAGTCCAGCTTTGTAGACAGTAACATTACCGTTAGCTTCAGTCTTCTTCTTGAAGATCCATCTATTCTCGATGGCTTGCCGATCATCGGGCAAGTCAACCAAAGTCCACACTTTGTTCTCATACATGGATCCCATCTCAGATTTCATGGCTTCAAGCCATTTTGCAGAATCTGGGCTCATCATCGCTTCCTCATAGTTCGTAGGTTCGTCATGGTCAAGTAACATGACCTCCAGAACAGGATTACTATATCACTCTGGTGCGGATCTTACTCTGGTTGACCTATGAGGTTCAGTAGTAACTTGATCTGAAGTTTCATGATCATCATCATTATCTTCCTCACTAATTGGTGTAGGTGTCACAGGAACCGGTTTCTGTGATGAACTACTCTCCAATAAGGGAGCAGGTACAGTTACCTCATCAAGTTCTAATTTCCTCCCACACACTTCTTTCGAGAGAAACTCCTTCTCTAGAAAGGATCCATTCTTAGCAACAAATGTCTTGCCTTCGGATCTATGATAGAAGGTGTACCCAACAGTCTCCTTTGGGTATCCTATGAAGACACACTTCTCCGATTTGGGTTCGAGCTTATCAGGTTGAAGTTTTTTCACATAAGCATCGCATCCCCAAACTTTAAGAAGTGACAACTTTGGTTTCTTGCCAGACCACAGTTCATAAGGCGTGGTCTCAACGGATTTCGATGGTGCCCTATTTAACATGAATGCACCTGTCTCTAAAGCATGACCCTAAAACGATAGCGGTAAATCAGTAAGAGACATCATAGATCGCACCATATCTAGTGAAGTACGATTATGACGTTCGGACACACCATTACGCTGTGTGTTCCGGGTGGCGTGAGTTGCGAAACTATTCCGCATTGTTTCAAATGTAGACCAAACTCGTAACTCAAATATTCTCCTCCATGATCAGATCGTAGAAACTTTATTTTCTTGTTACGATGATTTTCCACTTCTCTCTGAAATTCTTTAAACTTTTCAAAAGTTCCAGACTTATGTTTCATTAAGTAGATATACCCATATCTGCTCAAATCATCCGTGAAGGTGAGAAAATAACGATACCCGCCGCGAGCTTCAATATTCATCGGACCACATACATCATTATGTATGATTTCCAATAAATCTGTTGCTCGCTCCATTGGTCCGGAGAACGGCGTTTTAGTCATCTTGCCCATGAGGCATGGTTCGCAAGTACCAAGTGATTCATAATCAAGTGATTCTAGAAGTCCATCAGTATGGAGTTCCTTCATGCGCTTTACACCAATATGACCCAAACGGCAGTGCCACAAATAAGTTGCACTATCATTATCGACTCTGCATCTTTTGGCTTCAATATTATGAATATGTGTATCACTACTATCGAGATTCAACACAAATAGACCACTCTTCAAGGGTGCATTACCATAAAAGATATTACTCATATAAATAGAACAACCATTATTCTCAGATTTAAATGAATAACCATCTCGAATCAAACAAGATCCAGATATAATGTTCATGCTTAACGCTGGCACCAAATAACAATTATTCAGGTCTAAAACTAATCTCGAAGGTAGATGTAGAGGCAGTGTGCTGACGGCGATCACATCAACTTTGGAACCATTTCCCACGCGCATCGTCTCCTCGTCCTTAGCCAGTCTTCGCTTAATCTGTAGTCCCTGTTTCGAGTTGCAAATATTAGCAACAGAACCAGTATCAAATACCCAGGTGCTATTGAGGGAGTCATGGATTAAGGGGTCCTCGGGCATCCAGCCTGTTATCTATGGGCCGGACTAATGGGTTGTCAAGATATGAAGACCGAAGACTGTACCAGTGTCCGGATAAGACTCTCCTTGGCGTGGAAGGCAAGCTTGGCGAACAACTATGAAGATTCCATCTTATGTAACCGACTCTATGTAAACCTAGATCCCCTCGGTGTCTATATAAACCGAGGGTGTAGTCCGGAAAGGATATACTCAATATCGTAGTCATATAGGCTAGACTTCTAGGGTTTAGCCATTACGA
The DNA here is from genome assembly GCF_018294505.1 of Triticum aestivum. Taxonomy (NCBI): domain Eukaryota; kingdom Viridiplantae; phylum Streptophyta; class Magnoliopsida; order Poales; family Poaceae; genus Triticum; species Triticum aestivum. The sequence continues at coordinate 536,586,033 of NC_057812.1, read as the reverse complement.
TCTTGTGGTAGATCAACTCTTGTAACACTCATATTCATCAAGATCAATCAAGCAGGAAGTAGGGTATTACCTCCATAGAGAGGGCGCGAACCTGGGTAAACATCGTGTCCCCTGTCTCCTGTTACCATCAACCTTAGACGCACAGTTTAGGACCCCCTAGCCGAGATCTGCCGGTTTTGACACCGACATTGCTGCTTTCATTGAGAGTTCCTCTATGATGTTGCTGAAAGGGTCGATGGCCCCTTCAATCGTCAATAATGATGTTGTCTGCGGAGAAACTTTCCTCCCGGGACAGATCTTCATGTTCGGTGGCGTCGCACTGCGGGCCAACTCATTTGGCCATCTGGAGCAGATCGAAAGCTACGCCCCTGGCCATCAGGTCAGATTCAGGAGCTTGAACTATGTCATGGACATCCGTGGAGACTTGATCTTCGCCAGATTCGATATTGCGGTGGCCGCTCCCGGTCACCCCGATGATCATAACCAAAATCTGTCATCGGGCCGCATCCAGGAGATCGCTCCTATAACCGCTCTGGCCCTAGAGCCGGAGCAGGCAAGGCCATCCAACGATGGGAGGATTAACCCCACCTCGGAGGCCGCAGACTCCATGGCGTTGTAGCCGCACATGGACCTGGTCTCACACTATGCCTATGCCACCGGAACGCCGGACTCGTCTCCGACCGTAGGTTCCGAACCGTGCGAGCCCGCGGACGCCGAGCTTGATCTTTTATCAATCTTCAAATTCAGCGCCGCAGACATCTTATAGCACTCGCCTTTGGGCGATGTGCTCAACTCATTAAAAAACCTGTCCTTGGCGGAGGACTCTTAGCTGAACTATATCCGGCTCGAACTAGGGGCTGGAGATGGAGAATTTTACTTCCCACCCGCCACCCACTTTATAGCCACGATCGAGGATTTGACCGATGAACTTGATTATGACTTCGAGGACATCGACGGTATGGACAACGATGCCGGAGAAGAAGAGGCCCAGAACCCACTGTTCATCGGACGCTGGACGGCCACTTCCTCGTATGACATATACATGGTGGATGCACCAAAGGAGAACATCGGCGATGATAAGGAAGACCCAGTTGAGGATAAACCTTCCGAAATACAGTCCAAACACCGGCGTTAGCGGCGCCGCTCTATGTCACGTCGCAGTAAAGACAGCAACACCGGCACACGACAAGATGATGCTCCAGAAGGTGCCGAAGACAACGAAGACCCCATCGATAAAGCAAACAAACAAGATGAACGGGAAGATGAGCAGGTTAGCCCTGTTAAACAGGCCACACACGAAGATTCGAAGGACAATAATTACCTCCCGCTCTTTGAAATGAGGTGAGCCTTGGCACCGAAGATTTCATCGTGCCCGAGGAACCTCTTGAGAAGGAGCGCTTCAAGCGCCAGCTAATAGCCACGGCAAGGAGCCTGAAAAAGAAGCAGCAGTAGCTTCAAGCTGACCAAGATCTGCTCAATGATAAATGGACTGATGTCCTAGCAACCGAAGAATACGGCCTCAAGTGCCCAACCAAAAGCTACCCAAAGCGCAAATTGCTACCTCAGTTCGACGAGGAGGCGTCGGAGTACATACCACCATCGCACAATACGGCTGACCGACCACCACGTGGTCGGGACAAAATGGCAACTCATGCCGAACACCAGCCCGCCCCGCCTCATCACTCAGGTAGAGGTAAATTACCCCACGACCATACATGTGACCTCCGGCAGAACCTGAACAATAAAGCAGGACATACAAGATCAATCTACGAATCGCGAGGACGCGCCTCGACACGTGACCACGGCCACCTATTCGGACGTGACGAACCCAGTCATACAGGGACCAAACACTGCAGACGGACTCCATCAAAGCTGCGTCACAATAAGGCCTGATATAGAGGACCCGCACATCCTCATTGCTTCACTGATGAGGTCCTGGATCACGAATTCCCCGAAGGATTCAAGCCCGTGAACATAGAATCATACAACGGAACCATGAACCCCGCGGTGTGGATCGAGGACTTCATTCTCCACATCCATATGGCCCGCAGAGATGACCTCCACGCCATAAAATACCTCCCTCTAAAACTCAAAGGGCCAGCTCGGCATTGGCTAAACAGCCTGCCTGAAAATTCCATTGGCAGCTGGGAGGACTTGGAAGAGGCTTTCCTCGATAACTTCCAAGGTACATATGTTCGACCCTCGGACGCTGATGACTTAAGCTATATAGTTCAATAGCCCGGAGAGTCCGCCAGGAAATTCTGGAAAAGGTTCTTAACTAAAAAGAACCAAATTGTCGACGGTCCGGACGCTGAAGCTCTAGCAGCTTTTAAACATAGCATCCGCGATGAATGGCTCGCTCGCCACCTCGGCCAAGAAAAGCCAAAATACATGGCAGCCCTCACGGCACTCATGACCCGCTTTTATGCGAGCGAGGACAGTTGGTTGGCCCGTAGCAAAAAGAATGCAAGAAACACCGACACCCCTGAAGTTAAAAGCAACAAAGACAAGTCTCGATGCAATAGATACAAGCACCGAAACAATAGTGACAACACCGAGGATATGGCGGTCAACGCCGGGTTCAGTGGCTCTAAGTCCGGGCAGCGGAAGAAGCCGTTCCAAAATAACAATTCGGGCCCATCCAGCTTGGACCGCATACTTGATCGTCCATGCCAGATTCACGGCACCCCCGACAAGCCTCCTAATCATACAAATAGAGAGTGCTGGGTTTTCAAATAGGCCGGCGAATTAAACATCGAGAATAGGGAAAAGGGATCGCAAAGCGAGGACGATGACGAAGAGACATGGCAACCGAACACAGGGGGACAGAAGAAGTTTCCCCCTCAGGTCAAAACGGTGAACATGATATATGCTACCCACATCCCCAAGAGGGAGCGCAAGCGTGCGCTCAGGGACGTCTACGCGATAGAGCGAGTCGAACCCAAAATTCAATCCATGGTCGTCATGCCCAATCACTTTTGATCGTCGGGATCACCCGACTAGTATCCGTCACGGAGGCTCAGCCGCACTGGTCTTAGACCCAGTAATTGATGGGTTCCACCTTACTCGTGTCCTTATGGATGGCGGTAGCAGCCTCAATCTGCTCTATCAGGATATAGTGCGAAAAATGGGCATTAACCCATCAAGGATCAAGCCTACAAAGACCACCTTTAAAGGAGTCATTCCAGGTGTAGAGGCCCGTTGTACGGGCTCAATCAGATTAGAGGTTGTCTTCGGATCTCCGGACAACTTCCAAAGCGAGGAGTTAGTCTTCGATATCGTCCCGTTCCGCAGCGGCTATCATGCACTGCTCAGATGAACTGCGTTTGCTTGATTCAACACAGTGCCACACTATGCTTATCTCAAGCTCAAGATGCCTGGCCCACGTGGCATCATAACAGTCAATGGCAATACGGAATGCTCTCTCCGTACAGAAGAGCACACAGTTGCCCTGGCTGCAGAAGTACAAAGCGGCCTTCTCAAGCAGAACCTCCATTCGGCTGCCGAGCCCTCGGACACTCGTAAGAGGGTCTGAACTACTTTGCAGCAGGAGAGCTCGGCTCGTCGGGAGCTCGACTAGCAATCCGGCCTCTGTCTCAGTCCTGGTCAAGCGGTGGCATACGTGTCGCGCGTACATAACTACACACTCAAAATTCCATGGGCACCAACGAAGGCATAGCTAGCTTTTGATCCACGGCACGGCTCAACCGACATCAGATACACACATACTTTCACTCTGCTTGTTTTCTTTCAGGTCTTAATTCTACAGGCCTCATTGGGGGTCTGGTTATCGGTCCTCTTGAAGGATAAATACACCAAGATGGCGAGGAGCGCAGACATACAGGGACTTTTTAGGTGATTCCGTTAACAATAACTCTACCTGTTTTCCAGGACCCACATACATCTCTCCCCTGGTTTCGGCATGTTAAATAGCTTGTTGCTTATTGCACTACTTGCATCAATGCGCCTTGACGCACTAATTACATTACAATGAAAACAGTTTGTAGCTGGGGCTGTAGGACCCCAGTTTTTTACCTTTACATCTTTTCTATTTTCTTTCTCTCTTTTCCTTTTTTCAGTTTCCCTGTGGATAACCCCATCAAGTAGCACCCATACACTTTGGTACATTTTGATGTTTGCCAGGGGCTTTATAGTACCCCACATTATGGCAACAAAACTCCGAACACTTCTTATAAGTATAGTTCGGCACTCCGAATTTAGCATTATATGCATTGGCTCCGAATCATGTCTTTGGTCAATAGTTGGGTTGCCCGGCTCCTGTGCTTGCTACCCTACATTCTGCTACATCGGCTAGGGTAGTAAAGGTAGAACTACTACGATTGTGCCCTGATCTAAACCAGATGAGCACCTCAGTAGAGAAAGCCGAAAACTGACTGTCATGATGCGGCGAGAGCCGGTCAGCTGTTCGGAGGTCTCAAATCATTGGAGATTTTTCCGGATTACGCGAAGGATCGGTACTTCCTGATCAGACGCTGACAACACCCTGGTTCGTATACCAGGGGTTGCGCCTATGTTTTATTATAGAACTCCTATGGCTAAGTGAGGGTGTTCAAGCCGTAAAGTCTGGTTGCCTGGTTCATTGCGCTAAACAACTCCTTCAAGGACCATATAATTGGATCAAGATTGTTTAGATACCATCCCGAACACCTCCGTACTACCTATGTGAGGGAAGAAGCCGATGACTGGCCAACCCTCATATTTCATACAACATGGCCGCACAGGAGGACACAATCAAAACATAAGTTATATTACAAAGCGGATTTGTTGTCATTATACAAGACAAAATACGAGTGTATTCACTCGGAAATAATGTCCTGCCCGCACTGCGTGGCTACAATACGAGACCCCTCTAGGACATCCGCAAAATAGCGCTCGGGGGTACGGTGCTCCTTGCCCTTTGGCAGCCCCTTGGTCAGCTCGATGGCGTCCATCTTCGCCCACCACATCTTGCAGCGAGCAAATGCCATCCGGGCACCTTCAATATAGACCGATCTCTTTACGACCTCAAGCCGCGGGCAGGCACTAACAAGCCACTTCACAAGCCCGAAGTAGCTGCTGGGTACCGGCGCGGCAGGCCATAGCCGGACTATCAGGTCCCTCATGGCCAGCTCAGTCACCTTGTGCAGCTCGACCAACTGTTTCAGCTGGTCGCTGAAGGATACCGGATGTTTAGGTCCAAGATATTGAGACCAGAACAGCTTCTCCCTCGAGCTCCCTTCCTCGGCTCGATAGAATACAGCAGCATCAGATACGCTGCGCGGCAAATCCGTAAACGACCCTGTAGAGCACCAAATTCGGATAAGTACAAGAAGTGTTTCCTTCACAAACTTGCTTTGCATAATGAAATCCTTACCCGCCGCAATCTTCCTAGCCGCCTGGAGTTCCTGAAGGGTGCTCTGGGCCTCGGCTCGAGCCTCTTGTGTGCTCTGACGGGCCTCCGCAAGTTCGGACGCCTGCATCTTAGAATCACGCTCCAGAGACTCGTACTTCTTGACGGCATCCTGAAGCTCTTGCTGAACCTTGCTGACTCGGGCCTCGTGCTTTTCGCATACAGCGTGTTCCTTGGCCGCTTTGTCCTCGGCCTCGGCTAATGCCTTCTTAAGGGACGCCACCTCGGTCTTGGCCCCTAGCATAGTCCATGACACTTTAGTCAGCATGAAGTATTCATCCTCCCTAACATACACGCACAGGTTACTGCATACCTTGGCTATTCTCCAGCTGCTTCTTCACAAGGCTAAGCTCTTCCTCGGCCCGCTCTAGGCTCCGCTTCAGTTCGGAGACCTCCGCAGTATGAGAGGCAACAGCCATCAGCGATGCCTGCTTATTTACATAGACATCATATGTTAGACTCCTGCGAAAATTGTTTTGATCCTCTGTTCGGCTTTTCTTTCCGAACACCGAACAGAGCATCAGGGGCTATTGTCTACGCTGTGATATTCTCTCTACAATTATTACCTCAAAGCCTGTTAAAAGGCTAGTGCAAGCTTCGGTCAGCCCGCTTTTGGCAGACTGAACCTTTTTGATCACCGTACCCATGAGGACACGGTGCTCATCTACAATGGAAGCACCTCGCAGTGCTTCCAGCAGATGATCCAACGCCTCTGGTTGGACAGAGGTCACCAGCAGAACAGGCACACCTCCTCCTTTCGGGGAAGGCTGTTCGCCGGATTCTGGAGCCGTGCAGGTCCCCGGAATGATATCCGGTTGAGGGCTGAATGGAACTCGTCCCCCACCATCAGTCCCCATGGGGGCTTCTTCCCCCATTTGTCCGGTGGTCGTGGAGTCATCCTTGGACGCCGCCCTGACGATCTTCGGAGCCTCCCCTTGATCGGGAAGGGCCCTTTGGGACACCACCTCGTCATCGCCTTTGGGCGAGGTCGAGTGAGCAGGTGGCGGTGACATGCTAGCCATCTCCTTTGAGTCTAGCAAGCCCTCTGTCGAGGATTGCAGAGAACTGTCGTGGGCCGAACTGCAATAGCATAAATTAAACATATTAATATGTCAAAGGGGAAGGGCCATACAGTTGGACGAGCATAAGGTCTTTCATACTTACGAAGCGGCCCGAGGCTTGGTTCGGGGCATTCGTTCCGGACTACAATCGGCATCCCACACGGAGTTATCCGCGAGGGAGCCCTTCCCCCTCTTGGGTGCCTTCGCCTCCAGGTTCGTGGAGGCCACCCTTTTCTTCCTTCCCCCCTCAGGGGGGGAGTTGTCTTCTTCCTCCTCCTCATCGTCGTCTTCGGCGACCGAAGGGTCAGTCTCGTCTTCGGACGACGGGTCCGAAGTATCCTTTCGACGAAGGCCACTTCTGGTCCCCTTGGCTGCCTTCTAGGTCTTCTTCTCTGGCACCTCATAAGGCGTCGGGAACAACATCTTCGTCGGGAGTGGGGTCTCTTTGTCTTCGGGTAGCGGGGCCGGGCAGTTAATCCGCCTCGCTATGTCGGTCCAGGCCTAAGGAAAAAATTGATAGGGGAGCTTAGACTTCTTTCTCACAATACGCTAGTAAAGATTATGCCTTGAGAGCGTGAAAGAACTTACCAAATTGGCTTGGCTCTTTGAGCTAAGCCCATGATCCTCGGTTGTAGATGGTGGCTTCTCGCCGGCATTGAAAAGCACTTTCAGATATCCTCATGCATTGTGCTGAAGAGCTCTAGCAGCGTCTGGTGCTTGGCCGGATCAATTTCCACAAATGGCAAGTCTGGCGTTGGCACAGGAGGATCCGGCGGATGAGCATAACCTGGATCACATTGACAAGCTTGATCTTGTTGGATATCACATTCTGGAAACACGTCCGGAGCCCTGTCAGCTTGTCCGGAGAACCCCAGGTTAAGCCCTTCTCTAGCCAGGAGGTGAGCCGCATCGGAGCTCCGGATCGAAATTCAGGGGCCGTCGTCCAGTTGGTGTCGCGTGGCTCGATGATGTAGAACCACCCCGATTGCCACCCCTTCACCGTTTCCACGAAAGAACCTTAGAGCCAGGTGATGTTGGGCGTCCTACCCCACATAGCTCCTCCGCACTCTGCTTATTGACCTATCGGTGGGAACGACACCTATGGGATCACAAGAATCCCTACTACGGTTGCGGGGCGCGGGGTCGTGAGAAGAGCGGATCAAACAGATAGCACACGGTTTGTTTATCCAGGTTCGGGCCGCGAGGATGCATAAAACCCTACTCCTGCTTTGGTGGATTGTATATCTATGTTCTTGAGCTAGCTATGGGGCGTGAGGAGCTCCAAAAAGCCGAATCCTCCTCCTGGTCGCCTTGGGCCTCCTTTTATAGGAAAGGGGTCGCCACAGTGGCACGCAGGAGGTGGAAAGGGTACAGTGATGTGAGGTTATCCCTCACATTACATGACAAGGCGCATTTAATGTGTCTTGCCCAGGTGTCCTTGCTTTATCGGGGACGGGGGAGAGCCCTATCTCATCCGTCGCTGCTCCCTCTCGTGTCGACATGCGCCCTGGCCAGCGGCGCCCATGGTGCCATGTAGGCAGGTAGGCAGCTGAGGTGGCGCAGTGGTGGGTCTCCACGAAGATCCGCATGCCACCACGCAGATGCCTGCCCAGCTGGTTGGGTCGGCAGCTGCATGCGAACGGTGGTGGAGGTTTGACTGGCGTGGGCCTGATGGTGGCCCTACGGGTGTTCTTGGCAAGGGCCTTGCCGTGGCGCCTGCTGTCATCCCCAGCAAGGCTCTTGCCGGGGGCCTTATGGTCCTCCTTGGCTGGGATCCCACCAAGGATCATCATGTTCTGAAGGGTGTATCTGATCTTGAATGTCTTCACAAAGATCTGCATGCCACCACGGGGATGTCTCCCGAATCCTTTCCCCATGGGGGCAGTGGACTCAAGGGTGACTCACTCCATAGGTGTGGGGCGAGCTGCCACGGCAAGGGTCTTGCCGGGTTTGCTAAAACCACCTCCCGGCAAGGATCTTGCCGAGGGGAGTCCACTTCGTCTCCTTTGCTCTTTGTGGTCTTGGTCTTGGCGTCGTTCTCCTTCTCCTGAGCTTTGGCCTTACCTTGGCTCACCTCCCTTGCCTTGCTCAGTGTGGTGGTGCCCGTGGCTCAGACTGCCCGTGCACAGTTATAGGGGTACAAAAAGTGTACCCCTCTTTTTGTACACCGACAGGAGCCCCCGGGCCTGGGCCACACGTAAGCGCAATCGCGTCGTTGGGCTAGGCCCGAAAACGGTGCGCGGGCAGGCGGGGCGGTTTTTACCGCGGTAAGTCTCTTCGCGCGCTGCGCTTCCCATGCTTCCCGCGTGTGGCGCGGCGTGGGGAGGCGTGTGTGACGTGGGCGGCATGCGTGGGCTGAGCTCTGCATGCATGCGTCACGTCGTAGTAAAGGGGGCGGTTTGCGCCTTCCCCATAAACGAAGGGAGGCGTGAAGGCGCGGCCCATTTACTGAACGGGGTCGAGGCGTGGTTTTCAAGGCGTCCACTCCCCACGATCATGGGGTGGGGAGAGGTCGCCTCACCCGTCCCCTCAGTCCTGGACGCCTGCCATGTGGCTCTCATGCGCTTGGGGTGGTGAACGGTGGAAGCGGGAAACCGGGCCGCCGCGGGCTGGGGCGGCGGGTCGGTCCCAGTTCCCTGTGCCTTCCGCGTCTTGATTGGCCGAGCGGGGCGGCCGAGCCCCCACCCCATTCCTTTATAAAGAGCGGGAGGGGGGAATGGCATCCCGCATTCTTTTCATCTCCTCCTTCCTTCAGCTTCTGCTCCCCCCTTCCATCCGCGATGGAGAGAGGGAATCCTGGTCCTGCAACGGTGGCAGCGAGGGTCGCCGCTCGACAACGCGTCCCTCCTTCTCCTGCACCCGCGGTGGTAGAGCCAGCCGCGAGGGGAAGGGGGAGGGGGCGAGGCCGGGGCGCTCGGGGAAGAGGAGGACGGGGCGGCGCGCCGGCCTCGCCTCCGCCAGCAGCTCCTCCTCCAATGGAGGGCCATATTGGGGATGACCCTTGTGAGTTCTTCGTCAGGCTGCGCCGGCCGCCGCGCCGTCGCCTTCGTCTCCCGACTCCATTTGCGCGGGAGATGGAGCTGGATCCGTCGGAATCGTTGCGGCTGCACATGAGGGGTTGCAGGATCAGTGGCACGCGGGTCCGCGTCGACTTCCCCGCCCCTCACGTGATGTATCTTTGTCGGGGATGGAAGACGTTTGCTCATATCCACCGCTTGACGGAGGGGCTCACTCTCCATTTTAAGCTGATGGAGGGTGGCCTTCTCTCCGTCAAGGTCTTCGGGTGTTTTGGGACCCGTGCAAGGTGCTGCGTGGAGAGCTCTTTTGATAGTGAAGACTCCTCCTCGGGCGGGAGTGACGAGGAGGACAGCGACAGCGACGACAAGGGTAGTAGGCGGCAGGATGACGGGTTCGATTAGGTGTCGGGCGCCGCTCCATGCGGCACCGGCGACCCCATAATCCGTGTCGCCGGCTCCCTGAGCTTCTCGGGGTCATCTCCTTGGGCGGCTGGCGTTGGGAGGCTGCGGGAGAGGAAGAGGGCGGGCGGCAAGGCCGTCAAGTCGGAGTACGCAGGCACCGACACCTTCGACGCGTGCTGACGTCCTGCCGCCTCGTCTTCGAGCTCTGCTTCCGGCGCCGCCATCACCATCCAGCCTTTGGACGGCCACCAAGATGTTCTCTTGGTGTCTTCTGCCACCCGTAGCTCACCTAGGCGCTCCTTTTGTCTCTTTTGCCTCCTTGACCTACCTCCCGAGGAGAGGGACAAGAAAGGGATTACAGGCACCTTATCTCTTTTTAGTTTGTAAGCCTTCGAGCCTTTGTTGAATTTAAAACTTGTAATCCCATCATTCATGTTTTTCATTCCCTATGGGATATACCTGAGTGGAATGTTTTTAATGAAAAAGGGATGCTTGCCGGGTCATTTGTTTGCGGGTGGAACCCATGACAAGGAGTAAATCCTTGATATCTTCAAGATAAACATTTCCTTGCCCGGCAACAGGCCTTGTCGTCCCCCCACTTCGCTCGACCTTCCTCACGCCTTTGGCGGAGGCAGGGATGAGGCGGGTTCTGGCTCCTTGTTTCATCATTTCGCTGCCGCGACTACGACCAAACTTGGCCCCAGGAACGAGCCCTAGGGCCTAGAGTTATGGGAGCACGATAGCTTGGGGGAAAACGAGGTTTCACATACCTCAGCCCATAATGGAATGCATGATAAGGGATGAAGAACTTATCTGAAGATGCAGCCCCCGGCAACCCTGGTTCGCCGTGGGTGAATCTTTTCTCTTGCAGCCCCCGGCAATGCTGGCTTGCCGGGGGCTAGATGCTGGTCTGTTCATCTTCTTTTCCTCCCCAAGTGGTTCGGCACGGATATCCGTCTGTCCTGTGAACCAAAGAAGACAAAAGAAAGACAAAGAGACACACACTCGACCTCTAAGCTATGGGTTAGTCGCCGCTAAGCACTATCAACCCTAACCAAGGACGAGACTCGACCTAGCATGCATGCTATAACTTAGGGCGCCAGCGCTTCATTTATTTATGCTCAGGGTCTGCGCCTGGCTTTGTACAAAGGGTTACATGCATCATCGGCAATGCTTGTACAAAAGGTGGCTTGCCGGGGGGCCCGGCAAGCCGCGCCTCGCGGGTAAAACTTGCAAAGATGCTCAATGTTCCAGGAGTTACTCACCGGAACGGCATCTTCGGTCTCCAGGCAGACTGTGTCGGGCCTGGTGACTCGTATTACCCGATAAGGGCCTTCCCACTTTGGCGTCAACTTGTTGGAATTCTTGGCCGATTGAACGCGCCGAAGGACAAGGTCGCCTTCCTCAAGGCTTCGGGCATGAACCTTGCGGCTATGGTAGCAATGCAAGGCTTGTTGGTAGCGTGCTGCTCTCACAGCCGCCCAAAGACGATCTTCCTCAAGGAGCATTGCGTCATCTTGCCGCAGTTGCTCTTGCTCAAGCTCATCATAAGCAAGCACTCGAGGTGACCCGTATATGATTTTAGTGGGGAGAACTGCTTCTGCCCTGTATACTAGGGCAAAGGTGTCTGGCCGGTGGCTCGATTTGGCGTCGTCCTGATCGACCAAAGAACCGTCGGCAACTCATCAATCTAGCGCCTTCCACTCTTGTGCAGCCTATCAAAGGACTTGGTCCTTAAGCCTCGCAGTACTTCAGCGTTTGCCCTCTCAGCTTGACCATTTCTTCGTGGGTGAGCAACGGAAGCGAAACAGACTTTGCTGCCGAGGTCTTGGATATATTGCATGAAGGTGCGGCTTGTGAACTGTTTGCCGTTGTCGGTGATGACCCTGTTGGGTACACCAAAACGGCACACTAGTCCCTTGAAGAACTTGACGGCTGACTGAGTTGTGACCTTCCTCACTGCCAGGGCGGTGGGCCAGAAGAAACCTTGCCAAAATGCCTTGCCGGCAAGGGCCCTTGACCCGATGTGGGATCCACATATGCCTCTGTGTATCTCCGCCAACAACTCCAGTCCTTCCTCCCAAGGGATACACTTCAATTTCACACCGTTCGGCCTCTTTCTGTACAGGAAGTCATAGATGAACTGGTACATGGTAGAGCGACGGGCTACTTTTTCCGCTTCTTCCTGCTCTTCAGGAAGTTCCCCTGTCTGGAGGAATCGGACAGTATGTTGTGCCCACGCTGGAGCCTGGGGCTCGACGGCGAGGACTAAAGGCATTTCCTCCGCTATAGGAGCGGCTGTCTCGACGGTAAGAGCTTGACGCTCCGCCGGAGCTAGCCCTCCTGTGGCGGGCTCAGTGTCCCCGGCAACATCCTTGCCGGCGGCTCCGGGGAGCTCGGCGGGAAAGTACTTGTCGGGTCTTGATTTCCTCATCTTGTTCTGCTCTATTGATGGATCAACGGATGGCTGAGTTAGCTGGAGCACAAAGGTGCCTGGTTCCACAGGTAGCTTGAGGGCAGCGTGTTTTGACAGGTAATCGACGATATCGTTCTCCGCTCGGGGAACGTATTCAACCTGTGTACCGTCGAAATGCTCTTCCAGCTTTCTCACTTCATCGACGTAGGCCTTCATCAATGGGCTCTGGTAGTCCTTGTTAACTTGCTTGACAACGATGAGCTTCTTGATTCCAAGGTCCGCCGCGATCCTAAGACCGGCAAGCAACCCTTCGTAATCTGCCGTATTGTTTGTTGACACCTCCCTGGGGAAGTGCATCTGGATCACGTACTTGAGGTGCTCTTCGGTGGGCGCGACAAGCAGTACGCCAGCCCCGGCGCCGTGTAAGGAGAAAGCTCCATCAAAGTACATGATCCAACTACAACTTGCCTCCTTGCTGGGGAGAGCAGTCTCTTGGGCTTCTTTGTCAGGCGTTGCGGTCCATTCTGCAATGAACTCCGCCAGGACTCGGCTCTGAATCGTCGAAGTACTTTCAAACTTGAGGCCAAAGCTGGACAGCTCCAGTGCCCATTCCACAATTCTTCCCATTGCATCTGGATTGTGCAATATCCGTTGCAGAGGGATGCAAGTGACGACAGTGATCTCGTGTGCCTGGAAGTAGTGACGCAGCTTCCTCGAGGCCATAAGAAGGCCGAAGAGCAGTTTCTGCACGCCGGAGTACCTTGATCTAGCTCCCTGCGGGAGGGAACTAACAAAGTAGACCGGGTGCTGCATCATTTTCTTCTTCGGCGGCACTTCAACTGGCTGTGTGGTCTCTGCATTGGTGGTGTCGGGCTCTGTCGCTGCCATTACCTCGTCGTCAACCTCTCTCTGCGCCACTAGTGCGGCGCTGACCACCTGATTCGTTGTCGCCAAGTATAGCAGCAACGGCTCCTGTGGCCTAGGCGCAACTAGTATTGGCGCGGAGGAGAGGTACTTCTTCAAATCTTGCAATGCTGCTTCGGCTTCTGGCGTCCACTCCATCGGGCCCGCCTTTTTCAGGATCTTGAAAAAGGGAAGGGCGCGCTCGGCAGACTTGGAAATGAATCTGCCCATGGCGGCGACGCAACCAGCAAGCCGACGCACATCCTTGATTCGCTTGGGTGCTTCAATCTGCTCTATAGCTTTGATCTTGTCCGGATTGGCCTCTATCCCACGTTGTGACACAAAGAACCCGAGAAGCTTGCCGGACGGGACGCCAAAGACGCACTTCTCAGGGTTCAGCTTGAGATTGATCTTGCGCAGGTTTGCAAATGTTTCTTGCAAATCCGGTATGAGGGTTGCCCTGTCCTTGGTTTTGACCACTATGTCATCCATATAAGCTTCCATATTTCTATGGAGCTGGGGTTCAAAACCAATCTGGACCGCCCTTGCAAACGTCGAACCAGCACTCTTCAGCCCGAAAGGCATCCGCATGAAACAATACGTACCACATGGGGTGATGAATGATGTTTTCTCTTCGTCTTCTCTTGTCATGAAGATCTGGTGGTAGCCGGAGTAGGCATCGAGGAATGACAACAGATCACACCCAGCTATGGAGTCAACAATCTGGTCGATGCGCGGCAACGGGAAGGGGTCCTTAGGACAAGCCTTATTGATATCTGTGTAATCAATACACAGCCTCCACTTCCCATTAGCCTTGCGCACTACGACCGGATTGGCCAACCACGTTGGATGGAGCACTCCTCTTACCAAACCCACTGCTTCCAGTTTCCGGATCTCCTCTGTGATGAACTCTTGTCGTTCCAAAGCTTGCTTTCTGACCTTCTCCTTGACGGGCCGCGTATGAGGACAGATAGCAAGGTGGTGCTGAATCACCTCCCTGGGAACGCCGGGGATGTCGGAAGCTTGCCATGCAAACACACCGACATTCGCCCGCAGGTAGGTGACGAGCGCGTCTTCCTATTTGTCGTCAAGGGTGGAGCTTATGGTGAAAGCCCCTCCCGTGCCATCCTCCTTGATAGAAACCTTCTTGGCTCCCGGCAGTATGGCCCTGGGCTTCTTGTTTCCGCCGGTGGAGCTCTTTGGCACGTCCTCGACGGGAGGGCTACACTCCGGAGAGGTGCGCTTGCCGGAGTGGGTGTCCGAGATCTCACCGGTCTTCTTCTTCTTCCCTCCCAGGGTCCCAGCGGCAGGAGCAAGTGCCCTAGTGGCGGCAGCTGCTGCAACTGCTTGCTGGTATAGTTGGTCAGCGCAAATCAGCGCATCTTTCTTATCGGAGGGGATGGTGATGATCGTCACAGGTCCTGGCATCTTCAGGGTGTTGTAGGCGTAGTGTGATGCCTCCATGAACTTGGTCAGTGCTGGGCGGCCAAGGATCCCGTTGTAGGGCAAGGGGATCTTGGCAACATCAAACACGATCCTCTCCGTCCTGTAGTTCAGATCGCTTCCAAAAGTCACGGGCAGCGTGACCTTTCCCTTAGGTTGGCTTCTTCCCGGGTTGACCCCCTGAAACGTGCCCGTCTCTTCGAGGTCTCCATCAGGAATCTGCAGTTTCTCGATCACGGCAGGCGAGATCAAGTTCAGACCGGCCCCGCCATCGACTAGCATCTTTGTCACCTTGAGGTTGCGTATTGTTGGTGAAACCAACAATGGCAAGCACCCGACCGCAGTAGTGCGATCAGGGTGATCCTCAGTGTCAAAAATGATAGGTGTGCTGGACCACTTCAGCGGCCTTTGGGCATCAAACGACGGCTCTGCCGCTGTAATCTCTCGCGCCCACTGTTTAAGCTGGCGGTGAGAAGTATGCAGCGAGGCGCCGCCGTCGATGCACATGGCCTCTGTAGCTTTCTGAAACTCTTGGTCGCCGGATTCGTCGTCCTCTTCGTGATCGTCGTCTTCTGGCTTTTTGTCACGGCCCCGGGCGGGCCTCTCCTGTTGTTTATCCTTGCCGCGACGGCCCGCCTGGCCGTCACGCTTCTTGCCGGACCCCTTAGCACCGTCTTGGCCCTTCTCCTTGTCCCGCCTCTCATATTCAGCCCTCTGCTTCTCAGCGAGGAGCTCAACCTGTCGGCAGTCTTGGAGAGCATGGCCTTTGGTGCGATGGATCTTGCAGTATCGCTTGTCGGAGTTTCCTGGCTTCTCGGCAACCGCCAAGGCCCGGCAGGCGACACATCCGGCAATTTCCTTGCCGGGGTCATCTGCCTTGGTTTTCTTGGTGGAGCCGGTGTCATCAGATCCCTCGACGGCAAGCACGGCTTTACCTTTGCGCTTCCTGTTGCGGCGCCGGCCCTTCTTCGCCGGGGCGGCAGTATCTTCATCTGAGGAGTCGGTTTCCACGCCGGCGTCTTCGCCGGGGTACTTCCTTCCCTCTTCAGCCCGGGCACATCTGTCAGCAAGAACATAGAGTTCTGCTACATCTTTCACCTTGTTCATTGCCAGCTCTTCGCGCATCTTGCGGTTACGCACGTTCTGATGGAACGCGCTGATGATGGCGGCAGGGTGAACATCAGGGATATTGTACTGTATCCGGCTGAACCTCTGTATATACTTGCGGAGACTCTCGCCTCCCTTCTGGGGAATGACGTGCAGGTCGCTCGCTTGGCCATGGGCTTGGTGGCCTCCAGTAAAGGCGCCCACAAACTCATGGCACAAATCCGACCAGGAGGAAATAGAGTCTACCGGCAAGTGCATCAACCATGACATGGCGTTGGGTTTAAGAGCCAACGGAAAGTAATTCGCAAGCACCTTATCGTCGCGGGCTCCGGCAGCTTGCATCGCAATGGTGTAGATGCTGAGGAACTCGGACGGGTGGGTCTTGCCGCTGTACTTTTCGCCCACGTCAGGTTTGAAGGTGCGGTGAGTGGGCCACTGGAACTGCCGCAGCTCACGGGTAAAAGCCGGACAGCCTACCTCGTAAGGTAGGCCTCCAGGGCTCTCCGGTGCCGGGTGGTTCACAGCAGGCCCTGCTCGCCTGTCTGACTGGTGGCGCGCTCCGCGCCAGCGCTCGATAGTGGTTCGAGCGTCTTCATGTTCTCGTTCCCGAAGGACTTGGCGCTGGTCACAGTGGGTCCGCGGGTCGGACAGTGCTATGGAGATTTCGTCGCCCATAACGTCGCGACGGGCTGGCGTCCGTGGTACCGGGCGAGGAGGAGGCGAGTGCACCGTGGTCGCGACGCCGCCGGCTTTCCTGCCACTGGTGCGTGGGACTCCGTCGGAGCATCGACCTGGGGGCTCCACCGGACTCGGTTCATCTTTGTTGGCCACCGCAACAAGGCTTCGGATAGTGGCTCTCCATTCGCCGAGTTTCCCCGTAGTGGGAGGAAAATCGAGGAGCAACTGCACGCGCGCCAGGGCTTCTGCTGGCGTTGGTGGCAGCGAAACTTGGACGGATTGCGACGCGCTTTGACTTCTGACCATGTCAGAAGGAGCTCTATCACGACCCTGCGGTCGCATGCCATCTTCACCAGCGCCTCAGCGAGCGGGCAGGTCTTCTACCTCCCGGGAGTGGCGCTCGGGGTTCTTCCCGCGGCGATGCCCGGGGTCTTCGGCATGATTGCGCCGTTCGTCGCGCGCCGCTTGAGAGGAGCGCGCCGTCGGCGCCGGCGTGGGAGTCTTGGAGGCCCTCGCATCGCCTTCGGGCGGGGTGGTAGCGATCTTGGAAGGCCCCGCGCCACCCGCGGAGGGCCTGGCTCCGTCTTTGGATTTGGCGGCGTGCGGCCCGTTACCAGGCACACGAACATTGCCGCCTCCCAAACTCCGGCTGCTGGGACGGTGTTGGTGTTCGCGAACGGCACCCCGGGTCCTTTCTGTGACCGGTCCGCTGCTCGCCCGCGTCGGGACGGGATGTCCAGCTTCTGACAGGCCAACCGCCACCGTCGTCTTCTTCTTGGGTGCCATGACGATGAAGAAGCGTCGAACTAACTGCTAAAGCTGATTCTCACAATTGCGCCCCCTACCTGGCGCGCCAAAGATGTCGGTGGGAACGACACCTATGGGATCACAAGAATCCCTACTACGGTTGCGGGGCGCGGGGTCGTGAGAAGAGCGGATCAAACAGATAGCACACGGTTCGTTTATCCAGGTTCGGGCCGCGAGGATGCGTAAAACCCTACTCCTGCTTTGGTGGATTGTATATCTGTGTTCTTGAGCTAGCTATGGGGCGTGAGGAGCTCCAAAAAGCCGAATCCTCCTCCTGGTCGCCTCGGGCCTCCTTTTATAGGAAAGGGGTTGCCACAGTGGCACACAGGAGGTGGAAAGGGTACAGTGATGTGAGGTTATCCCTCGCATTACATGACAAGGCGCATTTAATGCGTCTTGCCCAGGTGTCCTTGCTTTATTGAGGACGGGGGAGAGCCATGTCTCATCCGTCGCTGCTCCCTCTCGTGTCGACACGCGCCCTGGCCAGCGGCGCCCGCGGTGCCATGTAGGCAGGCAGGCAGCTGAGGTGGCGTAGTGGTGGGTCTCCACGAAGATCCGCATGCCGCCACGCAGGTGCCTGCCCAGCTGGTTGGGTCGGCAGCTGCATGCGAACGGCGGTGGAGGTTTGACTGGCGTGGGCCTGATGGTGGCCCTACGGGTGTTCTTGGCAAGGGCCTTGCCGGGGCCCCGGCAAGGGTCTTGCCGTGGCGCCTGCTGTCATCCCCGGCAAGGCTCTTGCCGGGGGCCTTGTGGTCCTCCTTGGCTGGGATCCCGCCAAGGATCATCATCTTCTAAAGGGTGTATCTGATCTTGAATGTCTTCACAAAGATCTGCATGCCACCACGGGGATGTCTCCTGGATCCTTGCCCCATGGGGGCAGTGGACTCAAGGGTGACTCACTCCGTAGGTGTGGGGCGAGCTGCCACGACAAGGGTCTTGCTGGGTTTACTAAAACCACCTCCCGGCAAGGATCTTGCCGGGGGGAGTCCGCTTCGTCTCCTTTGCTCTTTGTGGTCTTGGTCTTGGCGTCGTTCTGCTTCTCCTGAGCTTCGGCCTTACCTTGGCTCACCTCCCTGCCTTGCTCAGTGTGGTGGTGCCCGTGGCTCAAACTGCCCGTGCACAGTTATAGGGGTACAAAAAGCGTACCCCTCTTTTTATACACCGACATGACCGCTCACCACCTTCGGCTTTACATTGAAGGTCTTCAGCCATAGGCCGAAATGGGGTGGGATGTGGAGGAAGGCCTCGCACACGGCTATAAATGCCGAGATGTTGAGGATAAAGTTGGGAGCTAGATCATGGAAATCTAGTCCATAATAAAACATCAGTCCATGGACAAACAGGGGGAGAGGGAATCCCAGACCACGGACAAAATGCGTGAGGAACACCACTCTCTCATGAGGCTCGGGGGTGGGGACGATCTGTCCCTTGGCCGGAAGTCAGTAAATGATCTCCTTGGCCAGGTATCCGGCCTCTCGGAGCTCCTCTATATCTTTCCTCTTAACGGAGGAGGCCATCCACTTGCCGCCGGCTCTGGATCCGGACATGGTTGGGTGTTTGTTTGAATGGGAACAAATGAGGATTTGGGCGTTGGAGCTCAAGAACGGAGAGGCAGGAAGAAAGCGCGGGAGAAGAAAGGGGAATCTTATCTACTTATAAGGGTGGTGAATATCGAACGCCCCCCCATTTTCCTTAAAATTCGCTTGCTCCCAAGGACTGTGTAAACGGCACAGTTGGGTTACCCACGCCCGTCTTGATGAAAATCCCGTGATAAGGGGACATGATCTCTACTTTGACAAGACGTGCCAATGACAACCGCGTCTCGAAACGTGGGACAAAAAACTGTGAGTGCATCTAGTCCCACCCCTAGTTGGTTTTGGAGTATTGATGACAAACCTAGTTGAGGGACTAATGTGTTTGTGAGAATTGCAGGTTAACATAGGTAGAAGTCCCTCATTGATTCGGTTTTCCTACCAGAGATGACCCCTAAAATGAATGAAGACATTGATGTCAAAGGTGGTATGTGAAGATATTCACATTGAAGACTATGACAAGAGAAGACGTCGCATGAAGCCTATGGAGCTTGAAGACTTAGATCTTTCGTAGTTCTTTTTCTTCCTTGTTGAGTCATAGGAACCACCGTACTGTTAAGTGGGGTCCAAGAGAACCAGTCATAATGACTGAAGTGATGCTTAACCAAAACCTATGTCTTCGAGTGAAGACTATGAGAGCGAATCTTGTCCAGAGTCGGACAAATCAGCTTTGCTTGTAGCCCAAGTAAAGTTGTTGTGTGTGTTTGAAATCTGACCGTTGGAACACGTGTCAGTTCCTTAGTGACCCAGGGTCATTTCGGACAAATCAGGTCGGGTTGCCTAGTGGCTATAAATAGCCCACCCCCTACAACCATAAATGGTTGGCTGCTCAGAGTTAGAATACGGCTTTTGTCGTTTGAGAGCAACCCACCTCGAAGCCTTTGAGAGAGAATTCCTTGCGAGGATAAAGCCCTAACCACCTAGAGCCAAAGAGTGTTAGGCATCACTTAAGTCTTCCTGTCTGTGTGATCTGAAGACTTATTACACTTGAGGACTGTGAATCCTCCAGCCGGTTAGGCGTCACGTTCTGAGCATCCAAGAGTCATTGTGGATCGCCGGTGAACATAGTCTGTGAAGGTTTGGGAGTCTACCTTGAAGACTTACCAGAGTGATTGGGCAAGGTCTGTGTGACCTTAGCTCAAGGGGAATACGGTGAGGACTGGGTGTCCTGAGCTGCGTGTTCAGGACTGGGTGTCCGGGACTGTGTGTCCTCAGGTTTAAATACCTAGCTGCCCTAACCAGACGTACAGTTGTCACAGCAACTGGAACTGGTCTAACAAATCATTGTCTTCAACGAGTCACTGGTTTCATCCTTCCTTTCCCTTTACTTACTGTTGGTCCTTGTGAAGTCATTGTATGATTGCACTATCTTTTGTCTTCACTGAGTGACTGTGTGTTCTGTTTGGCTTCATAATATCTTCCTACCTGATCCTAACTACCTAGCTGCTATAGGTCATTGTGCTTTCACTTCATTGAATACTTGACTATGGTTTGCCTAGTGTAGTCTACCTTCCGCTGCATGGTAATAGGTCTATTTCTATCATTTGTCTTTGAAACTTCCACGTTTTGAAGACTTTCATAAAAATCGCCTATTCACCCCCCCTCTAGTCGATATAATGCACTTTCAATTGGTATCAGAGCAAGGTACTCCCTTGTTCTGTGTGATTCGGTTTAACCACCTGGAGTTTTAGCTATGTCGACTGCAGGGATAATTAAAGTCTCCGCTGCATGTCCCGTCTTTGATGGAACTGAATATCCCTACTGGAAGAATAAGATGCGCATGCATCTTGAAGCCATTGATGTCGACCTATGGTCTGTCGTCAAGAATGGCGTTCCTAAGGCTGGTGAAGGTGTCACCGCTGCTGATGTCAAGAAGTTCGTTCAACTAGACTCCACTGCCAAGAACATCATCTGTGGTCATCTGACCAAAGGACAGTATGGTCGTGTAAGTGCTTTGGAAACATCTAAGCTAGTATGGGACTGGCTCTCCAGGGTCAATGAAGACGTCTCAACCCAGAGAGATCAGAGAATCAGCGTCCTTCGCAACCTCTTCAACCGCTTCAAGAGAAATGACAATGAGAATGTCCAGCTCACATTTGATCGACTCACTGATATCACAAATGAGCTTCAAGCTCTCGGTGCCACTGTGATCACCAAGCATGAAGTCGTCAAGACACTCCTGAGATCACTTGACAGCTTGTTTGACACCCTAGCCCTGATGATTCAAGAACATCCTGACTTCAAGACACTCGATCCGTCTGACATACTTGAGAGGCTCAACACACACGAGTTTCAGCTTTCTGAGAAAAGAGACATCTACGGTCCCAACTATGGGCGAACTCGTGCCTTGAAGGCAAAAGCTGTCTCCACATCTGAAGAAGAATCCGACAGCAGTTCTGATGATCCTGAAGACATTGGAAAGGAGCTTGCTATGCTTGTGAAGAAGTTCCAAAAATTCACCAAGAAGAAAGGCTTCAGAAAGTCTTCACGATCAAGCTCAAGGAATGATGAAGCTTCTTCTTATGACTACAAGAAAAGATCATGCCACAAGTGCAAGAAACCTGGCCACTACATCTCTGAGTGTCCGCAGTGGGACAATGAGAACAACAAGAAGAAGAAGAGCAAGGAGTATGACTCTGACGACAAGAAGAAGAAGAAATACTCAAAGTCTTCTTCCAAGTCTTCCTCCAAGTCTTCATCACACAAGAAGAGCTCATCTGGCAAGGCACGTGCGTTTGTTGGCAAGGAAATGGATTCAGAGGAGGAGTCTGCTTCTGAGGAGGCGGAGGTGGAGTCTAAGGAGGAGTCCGATTCTGGCGTTGCGAGTCTGGCTACAACATACGTTGCCAAGTCCATCTTCAACACTGAAGACAACGACTTCATCACCGACACCGATGCAAATGACAAGGACTACTCCGCTCCTACCTACTGCTTCATGGCACGCGGTGCCAAGGTAAACACACGCACTACTCACTATCAAACATCTAGTGAAGATGACTCTGATTGTGATTCCAAACCCAGCTACAAAACACTTGCTAAAATTGCAACTGAACAACAGAAAGCTATGGAACATATTCAAAAACTGTTAGACAAAAGCGATGATCTGCTAGACGCTGAAATGACTCGATCTCAGTCCTTAATTGAAGACATAAAAAATCTTCATGTTAAGTATGAGGAACTTGAAAGTCATCATGAAACGCTCTCAACAACTCATGAAAGGCTTTCCTATGATTATCTTCAAAGGAAGCAAGATCTTGAGAAATTGAGAGCGGCTCATGAAGATCTTTAAAAGGAAAACGAGTCACTTTGCGCCAAACAGATCAGTTCCGCTCAGGAAGGATTTGAACCACCATGTCTTAAATGCATTGAGCGTGATAACGCTACCTCTGTTGCTGAATGTTCTACTGCTGCTACTGCAATATCTTCAACTGTTGATGTGGTAACTAACCCCTCCGCTGAGGATACCACTGCTATTGCTGATGAGAATGCTAGGTTGAAGACACTGCTTGAAACAGGGATGTACAAAAGTCTCAAAGGGCATCAGACACTATGTGATGTCCTCAAAAGGCAGATCCTGAACCGAAACCCTAGGAAAGAGGGTGTTGGGTTTGAAAGGATAATGAATGCTGATGGCTCTTACTGGAAACCTGAGCAGTACCCCAAAACCACATGGGTTGCTGCAAAGGAACCCTCAGCGGATCCATCCACCCTATCTGGCTTCACTTGTGCTAATCCCATCGTTATTGATAAATCCTTTGATGCAAACTATAAACTGTTTAAGAATCAGAATGGTGAAGTGTTTGCCAGGTATATTGGTACTAACTGCAGGAATGGACCGCCTATGAAGAAGATCTGGGTGCCGAAAAGGTGTTTGGAGAATCTTCCTATGAATGTCATCATGACACCACAGGTGAAGAAGATAAACCCCAGACCACAGGCTTCATACGGTCCAAAGGCTTCATACAGACAGAGGACTCACCTGAGTAGCACTAACGCAAATGTTTTGCAGGGAAGCCATACTCAGGCCTATGAATATGAGTGCGGTTCATCAAACCGCCATGTTCATAAGACCAAGAACTATTCTTCTTATTCTTATGAGTACTATTGTCCTCCTGCAAGACTTTTTGCTAGGGCTCCAAAGCCAAAGTTCTCAGATGCTGCACTTAGACTTATTGCTTCTAAGCCACCCTTGAAGATGTGGGTGGCTAAGAAAGCTTAACTCTCTTTTGCAGGGAAGGGTCTCCAGCAGAAAACCAAAATCGTCTGACGCTATTGCTGGGGACCTTAAACATCTTGTAGGGTGCAAGATCAAATGCCCGAATGGTCTTCTTATGTACTTTGTTCCTGAATCGCTTGCTACTCGTCCTACCAGTCCAAATCTCGATCTAAGCTTTCATAACTCACTGGTTCGTCAAATGTTTTTGCTTCACAATTCTCTTCGTGAAGCCTATCCCCCTAACTGCACTGTAGGGTATGACACCAGCAGCTTCAGAATGGATTATTAATAGTGGGTGTACCAATCACATGACCGGCAAGAGAAGCCTTCTTATGGACTCAACCTTACGTCCATCCGACAAGAGTCACATCACATTTGCTGACACTGGTAAAAGTAAGGTATTGGGTCTAGGTAGAGTTGCAATCTCAAAGGATCAACACATGGATAAAGTCATGCTTGTTGAATCCCTTGGTTTCAACTTAATGTCTGTCTCAATGCTTTGCGATTTAAACATGATCGTGATGTTTGGAAAATATCGTTGCCTTGTTCTAATGGAATCTGACAAGTCTCTAGTGTTTGAAGGGTATAGGAAAGATGATTTGTACGTGGTAGATTTCTCAGCAGGACCACAGCTTGCCGTATGTCTTCTGGCAAAAGCTTCAGAATGCTGGCTCTGGCATCGGAGGCTAGGGCATGCTGGCATGAGGAACCTCCACACCCTTGCAAAGAAGAAGCATGTCATAGGCATCGAGGGCGTCAAGTTCAAGAAATATCACTTATGCGGTGCCTGTGAAGCAGGAAAGATGACGAGGGCCAAGCATCCCTCGAAGACAATCATAAAAACAACTCGACCCTTCGAACTGCTCCACATGGATCTTTTCGGTCCCACTCATTACTCAACTCTTACTACTACTGCTTGTCTCTATGGCTTTGTCATTGTTGATGATTATTCTAGATATACTTGGGTGCACATAATCCTCTACAAGACTGAAGTGCAGGATGTCTTCAGACGCTTCGACAATCGAGCAATGAACAACTATGGCGCCAAGATAAAGCACATCAGAAGTGACAATGGCACTGAATTCAAGAACACTGGCCTTGATACATATCTTGATACTTTGAGCATCACACATGAATTCTCAGCCCCGTACACGCCACAGCAGAATGGCATCGTCGAACGCAAGAACAGAACACTCATTGTGTCAGGACCCCGATTCCAAGTCACATCGATCTAGCCGGTAACACCTCATATCGTTTTGCGGCCTCATGCACGGTATCCCCACGGGTGTCGCCTTACCATGACCCAGGGCCGTTTGCGCCTTTTGGCTCACGTATATGATAGTGTCGCTAGCATCCATATGACAGAGAACCCGGGCCGACATGGCTAGTCGTGAACCCAAAGCGGCACTAACCTATGGGAACAGGCATACCTGAATCACATCGAGCATGTCGGTCAGCAGCGTATGAATCCGGGATGTAGCACTGGGCTAACAGGACTCCGGGAACCCGGGCTATAGCAGGCTAGGCAGGACTCCGGATGTCAACGCGTGACATTTCCCCGAAGGGACAGACACAGGAACGAAGTGAAACACATGCCGGCCAGTCAAGTGTCATGAGCAGTAGTGCTGGGCTAGCAGGACTTCGGTGAACCGGGCTGTAGCGGACTACTATGGCTCATGGAAGCACAAGACTACATTTCCCCATAAGAGAGGCTACCAAGGATAAACCACTAGGTTGTCGGATCCCACACATACCAAGCATTTCAATCATACACACAATATGCTCGATATGTGCACCTACAACATGGCATCACAACATAACTCTACGACTCAAAGTATTTATTCATTAGGCTCCGAGGAGCGAGATATTACAAACATGGGTCTCATGACCCAACATACAGAGCATACAAGCAAAAAGCACATGCGGAAGCTTAACTTGTCTGAGTACAGACAACTGCAAATGAAGAAGGCTAAGAAGCCTGACTATCTACCAGATCCTGCCGAGGGCACAAGATCGTAGCTGAGGTATCAAGCTAAACATCGAAGTCCACGTGGAACTACTAGCAAGACTGAAATCTCTCTGCAAAACATAAATTAAGCAAACGTGAGTACAAAGGTACTCAGCAAGACTTACATCAAAACTAAGCTACATATGCATCGGTATCAACAAGGGGGGTGGTGGAGTTTAACTGCAGCAAGCCAGCTTTGACTTAGTGGCTAACCTAAACTACGATTGCAAGCAACTCTTTTGAGGTGGCGAACACGATTCCACATATTCACCATTCAATACACTACTATGGATCCGCTCTCGTCTACCTACGAGAGCACCATCCATAGTACTCACGCTTATCTTGCGCATTTTAGAGTATCCACTTTCACTTGTCTATGAACTATTATAGGCAACCTAGAAGTCCATTACCACGGACACGGCTATTCGAATAGATGATGTTAACCCTGCAGGGGTGTACTTCTTCACACACGCTCTCACCACTTAACGCAGTTTACACGACATGTACTCGGCAACCTTCAAGCGGAAGCCCAACGAGGGTGTCGGGCACGGCCTACCTAAACACTCAAGTCTCTAGTCCAGGTTTATCGCCTATCTTGGTTCCATCCGCAGGGAGTCCGGCCGAGGTTTCCACATACGGCCCCGAACGATGTGTACAGGGTTCCGAGACACCAAACGGGCGCCCGGCATGCCCGGCCACGGTGTATCTACCGCAACATAGCCCACCCCTAGGGTCAGCACTACGCACGGCCGCCAACACATATCCTATAAACACCAAAAACTAGTTGCAACTCCTGGACAGAGGACAAGGGTGATCAAGAAGCCGAGAGGGTCCATTGGTTTCGGGCCCAACGCGTGGTAGTAACTGTTTCATGGATCACAAACATAGAACTCAGTTCCTGAGGACGGCAATGAGAAAACCCACCATGTACTCCTACATGGCCTCTCACCGCTACCTTTACCAAATCGTGTTCACACACTTAGCTCACACACTGTAGGACATGTTTACACACCTCCGGTTCATCCCCGATGAATCAGACCTGACACAACTCTATGCAATACCAGGCATGCCAAACAAGCATGAATGAGTAGGCACATCAGGGCTCAAACAACTCCTACTCATACTAGTGGGTTTCATCTATTTACTGTGGAAATGACAGGTCATGCAGAGGATAAGGGGCTCAACTACCGCAGCAAGTAACAGTTCAATCGTTGTTGTCCTAATGCAGTAAAAGAGAGCAGGAGTGAGAGAGTGGGATTGTATCGGAATGAACAAAGGGGTTTTGCTTGCCTGGCACTTCTGAAGATATCATTGGGTCTTCATCAGTGTCAACGATCACATCGTCGGTACAACGTCTATCTAGAGGGGACAAACACCGGCAACTGAGAAAGAACTCAATCAACATATGACGATATGCAACAATATGATGCATGCTCATGACATGGAAAAATGAGTGTGTTTTGGCTAATGCAATAGAAAGTCATTAATTGAAGTGGAATTCAAAATTATATCAAATTCCAACTCCAAACCTATTATGAAATTTGCCCTAATCATGTTTCATCCTAATCAGTGAGGTTAACTTGCTCAAACATGCATGAAAATGGTACAGATGGATTCCTTGAATTTTTCTGATAATTTTTCATATATAATTTATTTCATTTGGAGTTACGGTTGAATTTCTATGATTTTTGGAAGTTTTGGACATTTTTTGAATTAAATAAATCATTTCTGATTTATTTAAAATCCAGAAAGCGTTACTGCGTCAGCCTGACGTCAGAATGATGTCATCAAGTCAACAGCATCAGCCCAGGTCAAACCTGACGCTGGGACCCACTGGTCAGTGTCTCAGGCTGATTTGGGTCTATGACAGGTGGGACCGGTCAACGTTGACTTAACCAAGTCAAAGTTGACACGTGGGGTCCACACCGATTAGCACTAATCTAAACAGAAATTAAACTAATTAATTTTTGGCGCCGGGGCCCACACAGCAGTGGCACTAGGGTGTTAGTTAAGGCGTCATTAGAGGCTAATGACATCGACACGTCGGCTTCGCCGGAGTTAGGCCGCCGGCGATGGCCAGGCGCGGCGGAGGTGCTCGGAGTCCAGCTGTGGTGCTTTGTTCGAAGCTTGGCTGGGCTCTCTGGAAAGCTGGCGCGACGGTGCATCGAGTGGTGGTGGTTGCTGGGCCTGGGACGGCCGGAATCGACGCCGGCGACGAGCCTTGCGGCTGCCGGAGTTCGGGCGAGGCCGAGCCCGTTGCTGCAGTGGCCTAGGCGGGGCGGCGCTAGCACCTACGGCTCCTACGCGATGTGAGGAGTGCAATGGGCTCAAGCCCGGGACCATATGGTCACCGGAGCACCACCGGCGACGAGCGCGGGTGGCGGCGCGTGCGGGTGAGCGCGGTGCAGTCGCTACAACGCACGGGGAGAGAAAAGAAGAGGATGGGGGAGGTCAATGGCTCACTGCGGGGCGGAGGAGAAGGCCAGCGGGCTCGGGGACGCGTCGGAGCGGAAGCACAGTCGCCGGCGATCTCGGTGACCCGAGAAGGAAGAAGACGTCGGGACGGCACTCCGAGGCTCTTCTCGTCACGTGGCTTGATGGAGACGGCATATGGGTCAACGGCGGAGCTCGAGGTCACGTCGGAGGGGCACGGGGAAGGCTGTGGTCGCGGTGGTGCTCGTCGTCAGTCTCGGCGCCCACGAACAGAGAGAAGGGAGGAAGCAGAGGAGGGAAAGAGGTCCAGGGAGAGAGGGGAGAGGACGAGGTGGTCGGGGGGGGTGCGTGGCAGCGACCAGGCAGTCGAGGGGGGCACGCAGGCAGGGAGGAGCCAGCGCGGCTCGCCGGCCATCGGGCATGCAGCTGCTTCTCCTCCTGGCAGGAGGAAGAAGACAGTGCTGCCCCTGGTGGGCCGGGCTGGCTTTGGCCAGTAGGCCACTACAGTGGTGGGCTGCACGGTAAGGTTCCTCTTTTTTTATATTTCCTGTTTTCTATTATTCTGCAACTTTGTGGCTTTATTAAAAATACTTAGATACTTCCAAAATTCACTAAACTGCTCTTGCTCACTGTATGGAATAAACCCAACATGAAACATTTCAGTTTGGGATTATTTGGACATTATTTCTTATATAACAGAAATAATTCCAACCCAAATATATTATTGATTTAAATCAAAGGCCAAAATAAATTATTTCTGTGACTCCCAAAATATTGGTTTGAATTTCACCTCATGCCAATATTTTCACAGAATAATAGGAACATTTTCTTGGACTCATTTGATGAGATTTAAATGTTGGTTATTTTTAGAGGTTTTCTAAGGCTTGGAAAATTCCTCAATTCAAATTTCAATTGAATTTAAACATGATGCAGCAACCAAACTAGTCCAAGGCCAGGGTAAAGCTAGGGATGTGACAACTCACCCCCACTAAGCAAGAATCTCGTCCCGAGATTCAAGTCATGAGGTAAGGAGATAGAGGGACACAATCTAGCACAATCTTCATGATCCCGATGTCTTTCTTGAGGATATTGATTCATTGCGTCATCTTGATCTTGACGTCTTTGCTTTCGGGATCTTCATCCAGCATGATGACGGCAGAAAGAAATTCTACAAAAATCGATCTCCTCGGAGATCGAGCACTCAAGATCAACTCATGGAGTGAGATATAAAACATCTCTTGAGCTGAGACACGAAACACACATCAGGGGTGATGGAAAGAAGCGGATGATAAAGGTTCAAATTTGGTAGGCAACAATTCCACGCTTAAGTAGGATGATGCATGGTTTCAAAGTAGCGAGGAGATAATTGCCATGATACCATAACGAGACATCTTAAGAAAGGTGACTCACAGAAATATTCCCTTAAGTGGCAAAAAGAATTACTTTTGATTCAGAGATCATTGAAACTCTTCATACCAGCTTAAGGAAATTTACAATTGATCGTTTGAGATAGCTCGAAGAGATGGCATACTTGGACTAGGATGGATGATGTGGACTACCTTTTTGAAGACAACGCAATGGATGATTTTTGCTTATCATCGGAGATGGATGGAACCCGTGGTAGGACCACTTTGAAGATGATCCTGATCAGTAATTACTGAGAAGGGTAGTCCGTAGTAGGATGACACAATGGCGGTGCAAGCTGGGAACAAAATGCAAATGCTAGGAATGATTCTAGTAACTGGGGAGAAACCCAACAGTAGAGAGAGATTCCACTGTTTGAAAGGTTATGGCATAATCGAAGAAACTAAGAATGGATCCCAATTAATGCCGACGATAAATCCTAGTGCTTGCGCATGCTCTCAAGAACTTGAGCATTTCCGTATTCATCAAGGTTCTGCCAATATCCGTGTCAAGGATCCTGGCAACACAACATGCTACCATGATGAATAATGGTGGAAGATGCAGATGCAAAGAAAGATAACACTTTCTCAGATTTCACCTTAGCGAGGCCAAGGGATCAGAATCTGGATGATCGACCGAGAGACATTTAGCACTCCGCCTCTAATGTTCTCCTTGATGTGCTAGCGTAATCCATTCATAGATATGGTTTGATATCTAGAACATCAAGTAAAAGGTCGGACTTCGGAAGCTCAAGAATCCATAAGGAATAACTATGGAGGCAGATCCTGCAAGATCCTTATGGGGAGGTGACTAACTTCTTCAACCAGGATACTACAATAATAGGCCTTCCGGTTAGGTGTGTTGGCCACGACATCCACATTACTGGTTACAGAGGGACCAACAATATAGTTCTTGGAGTACGTTCCAACCATCATATCTGCCCGAGATTCAGATCTGGTTGGTGTTAGGATATTCCAGACTCATCGAGTCTAGAAAGAAAATGAAAGTTTGCAACACAAATCGATGAGATGTCATTCAGGGCTGGTCCTGGGATTTTAGGGGCCCGGGGCGAGAGTAGAGCTCGGGGCCCCTTAGAGCGTGCCCTCGGAACTGATTTTTCTAACCATCTTTCTTTCTTCCTATTTGATCCCAAGAGTCAATCTTGCGTCTAACACCAGACGAATTTGCTTAGGAGGCTGAATTGGAAGTACTATCACATCCAGTGCATTTTTAGAGAAAAATAAAGTAACCATAATCATGAACTAGTTTCTTTTCATTGAACATTGCAAAGACCATACGCAACCCAATTAAATTTTTTGATGGGGAATTCAATCAATTAAATGAGAAAGCATCTATACCTTGCAATTAGCACCAGACGTGGTGACTCTTAGAAAGATACCACGTAATTCAATCAGTTAAGTAACCACGGCCAATCAATCAATTATCAATGAAGATCGAATATTAATTATTATTTGTAACTTTTTATTAATTATCACGGGAAAAGTAAAATAGTTAGGGCACAATACCTTATCTAGAATCAGTTTTTCATCTCCTTGATGGCCGATGGGGAACGGCGGCTACAGTACTAGCGCAGCATGGCGCATGCTCGGTGGCGGTTCCTCGTCTGCCGTTGTCAACTGATTCCGGCGGTCGCAAGGCCAAGAGGCAAAAATACATGAACCACGCTTGTGCGTAATTAGTGGCAGCCGCCGACCGTGCCTTTCGTGCGAGAAGTCGAGACTCACCTCTCCAAGATTGCTGACTCAGATCCATGAACCACGCTTGTGCGTAATTAGTGGCCAACAGCGTAGTAACTTGGGCCAATTTAGCAGCACGTTTCTTCAGCCCATGCAGGATTTCAACTTAGCAGCAGGCCTACATACGTCCCTGGGTGGGGGCCCTCCACTCCGGGGGCCCGGGGCGGCCGCCCCCCCTGCCCCCCCATCAGGACCGGGCCTGATGTCATTGCGAGATTCTCAGGAAATGGACTATGGTAGGAAGCTCCAAAACATGAGCCGGTTTTGCTACAAACCTGTGAACACGCTGTCCCAGACAAGCATGACCACATAGTAGTCTTATAATAAAACACTACTGAGTCCAGATGGGGAACCATCATCGAGGATATCGAAGTCCTTGCGTAAGTCTAGCTCTTAAGAAGAAACTTCTTCTCCTTGAACAAATCAATCAGTGGCTTGGTGTGCTAGGGATTCATATAGAATGAAGGTTGCAAGTCTCCAGACCACAGAATACTTCGCACATATGCATGACTGACTTGGGATGGTTCCGAAGGAAGCAAAAACAAGCTTTCTCGAATTCACGGCGGCAACTTTCATCAAATGCACGTGAATTAGAGGAAGTCACTCCTTTCATCCAAACATATACCTCATGAGCGGAACATGAAGGCAATACTTACCAAGTTTTCAATATTAGTGTAATGTTCAACATGAATCATGGGGGAGACAAAATGCTGCTGATGGGCTCAACAGCAACTCATCGAAATTCCCATATCACTGGACTTCCACCATCATGTGAACACAGTGATAGCATTGGTCAGACCAAAAGATTTAATGGTGTATGCTCGAGGAATCAACCACGAGTAAGATAACATTACGAACATCGTTGGTTCTGATTTGACTTGATGATAGCCCATACTCAAGTCAAAGTTTTGACAAGGCAATAGATCCAACAACTGATCACGAGGACCAATCAATGGAGATATCATCTTTCTTCAACACACGCACACACAAGGATATCCCTTTGGAATGAACTGAGCCGGACAAGCTTTCATCTTCCAACTCTCCAAATTGTTGTTCAGCTTAACCAACTAGCTCAGGGTATACAAAACAGATTCTTGGAGAAGGGGTGGTTTACAAGAAACCAACTTGATCACGAGCTCAACATAACAGTCAGGGGGCAACCTGGTGATACTTCCGAGGAAATATTCATAAAATCACGAACCACGGATATGTTCCTAAGCTCGAGAACAATCTTGCTTTTCAGAGCAAGATGATATGATCAAGAGAGCGAGGGACTGACCCAATCCTAACTCATTGATCGAAGAGTGCACGAGGAAAAGTGGACTAGGTAGCACGATCAATCTTAGGATGATGATTCAATAACCAACACGCTAGGAAAGAAATTATTGTCCATTAGCTACCTAGCAACTAGTTGCTAGAAGTATTGATTTCACACATCATGGTTCACTTGCCGGCATTCCGGTTGCGACAACACGGGACCGAGGAATGAAAAATGATGGTAATAAGTATCACTGCGTCAAGAATTCATGAGAGAGGGTGCAATTCTCATGACAATCTTGACATAAAGGGGGTAATACTCCAGGGTAGAACAGAGCAAAAGCTGGATTGGCATTTGTTCTGCAGAACACAACTACTTTGACCCAATCCTGGATATGGATGAGGTAATGGAGTTTGTTTCTCCTAGTCATTCCGGAATAGAATGGCTTGACGGACCACAAGAATAAAAGGGCATTGATGAACACAAATGCACACATACTCTTGGCTATCAACTGATAGGGGATGGTCGGAATACAACTAAAGAGGAACAACTCAAGGAACATATGATTTTCTGAGTTGTGGATGCATAGATTAATATGTCAAGCAAAGCTCAACATTTCTTTCGGACAACCCATGCAGAATGGTAGGACTAACAGAATCACAATATAGAATGGGGAACTCATCGAGAGCACTCTTGTTGTGATCTTTTGATCCAACAAACTTCTGCCATAAGTGGTTCATAGTATTTGGAAGAAGGAAATACCACGGACCTCGAGGACTAATGCAGAGGTTACTAACATCCTAAAGGTACGAGCAACACTATCAACAGGATGTAAGTAGAATGAATCTTGGGTTTAAGGACCCAGAAATAAAATACCTACTAACTAAATGGCATCACGGGATGCTTTCGAGAATGGTGGCCAGAATCATCACACTAGAGACACAAAGCATTACTAGATTACTGGGTGGTTCCCTAGGACAACTAGGGTCAGAATAATAGTTCCAACATATATATCGAGGCAATGGAATACCTCAACACACTGGTTAGTGTGATTAATCTGGCCCAAAAGACATCGAACATAGGAGAAAGGGATTTGCAGATGCATTAGATTGTTTAGGAACCTGGGGTAACTCGGACAGCATAACGGCTGTAATTGCTCAAAAAGATTTGAGACAACCTGCAAAAATGGTGGCATAGCCACTTAACAACATCATATCAAGGTTCTGGTGCCAGCTATGAACATATGGAAGTAGGAGGAACTGAACTGAGGCTTGAACTCAACAATCCTAGGCAACTACGGTTTAGTAACACGTCATCTTGAGAGATAGAAGAGAAACCTAGTTCTTAACCCCGTAGAAAGATAAGATGACTTAGATCAGAAGGTCATGAGGATAAGGAGTAAAAAGAGCCTTACGTTCCCTTCCACAATCAATTCCCTTACATAACTAAAGCATTTCTAGACTCAACTTCGACCGGTTGGCTTGGTAATCCTATAGGCAGTCAGGCTCTGATACCAAAGCTGTCAGGACCCCGATTCCAAGTCACATCGATCTAGCCGGTAACACCTCATATCGCTTTACGGCCTCACGCATGGTATCCCCACGGGTGTCGCCTTACCATGACCCGGGGCCGTTTGCGCCTTTTGGCTCACGTATATGATAGTGTCGCTAGCATCCATATGACAGAGAACCCGGGCCGACATGGCTAGTCGTGAACCCAAAGCGGCACTAACCTATGGGAACATCCATACCTGAATCACATCGAGCATGTCGGTCAGCAGCGTGTGAATCCAGGATGTAGCACTGGGCTAACAGGACTCCGGGAACCCGGGCTGTAGCAGGCTAGGTAGGACTCCGGATGTCAACGTGTGACATTTCCCCGAAGGGACAGACACAGGAACAAAGTGAAACACATGCCGGCCAGTCAAGTGTCATGAGCAGTAGTGCTGGGCTAGTAGGACTCCGGTGAACCGGGCTGTAGCGGACTACTATGGCTCATGGAAGCACAAGACTACATTTCCCCATAAGAGAGGCTACCAAGGATAAACCACTAGGTTGTCGGATCCCACACATACCAAGCATTTCAATCATACACACAATATGCTCGATATGTGCACCTACAACATGGCATCACAACATAACTCTACGACTCAAAGTATTTATTCATTAGGCTCCGAGGAGCGAGATATTACAAACATGGGTCTCATGACCCAACATACAGAGCATACAAGCAACAAGCACATGCGGAAGCTTAACTTGTTTGAATACAGACAACTGCAAATGAAGAAGGCTAAGAAGCCTGACTATCTACCAGATCCTGCCGAGGGCACAAGATCATAGCTGAGGTATCAAGCTAAACATCGAAGTCCACGCGGAACTACTAGCGAGACTGAAATCTCTCTGCAAAACATAAATTAAGCAAACGTGAGTACAAAGGTACTCAGCAAGACTTACATCAGAACTAAGCTACATATGCATCGGTATCAACAAGGGGGGATGGTGGAGTTTAACTGCAGCAAGCCAGCTTTGACTTAGTGGCTAACCTGAACTACGATTGCAAGCAACTCTTTTGAGGTGGCGCACACGAGTCCACATATTCACCATTCAATACACTACTATGGATCCGCTCTCGTCTACCTACGAGAGCACCATCCATAGTACTCACGCTTATCTTGCGCATTTTAGAGTATCCACTTTCACTTGTCTATGAACTATTATAGGCAACCCAGAAGTCCATTACCGCGGACACGGCTATTCGAATAGATGATGTTAACCCTACAGGGGTGTACTTCTTCACACACGCTCTCACCACTTACCGCCGTTTACACGACATGTACTCGGCAACCTTCAAGCGGAAGCCCAACGAGGGTGTCGGCCACGGCCTACCTAAACACTCAAGTCTCTAGTCTAGGTTTATCACCTATCCAGGTTCCATCCGCAGGGAGTCCTGCCGAGGTTTCCACATACGGCCCCAAACGATGTGTACAGGGTTCCGAGACACCAAACGGGCGCCCGGCATGCCCGGCCACGGTGTATCTACCGCAACATAGCCCACCCCTAGGGTCAGCGCTACGCACGGCCGCCAACACATATCCTATAAACACCAGAAACTAGTTGCAACTCCTGGACAGAGGACAAGGGTGATCAAGAAGCCGAGAGGGTCCATTGGTTTCGGGCTCAATGCATGGTAGTAACTGTTTCATGGATCACAAACACAGAACTCAGTTCCCGAGGACGGTTTCAATGAGACAACCCACCATGTACTCCTACATGGCCTCTCACCGCTACCTTTACCAAATCGTGTTCACACACTTAGCTCACACACTGTAGGACATGTTTACACACCTCCGGTTCATCCCCGATGAATCAGACCTGACACAACTCTATGCAATAGCAGGCATGACAAACAAGCATGAATGAGTAGGCACATCAGGGCTCAAACAACTCCTACTCATACTAGTGGGTTTCATCTATTTACTGTGGCAATGACAGGTCATGCAGAGGATAAGGGGCTCAACTACCGCAGCAAGTAACAGCTGAATCGTTGTTGTCCAAATGCAGTAAAAGAGAGCAGGAGCGAGAGAGTGGGATTGTATCGGAATGAACAAAGGGGTTTTGCTTGCCTGGCACTTCTGAAGATATCATTGGGTCTTCATCAGTGCCAACGATCACAGCGTCGGTACACCGTCTATCAAGAGGGGACAAACACAGGCAACTGAGAATGAACTCAATCAACACATGACGATATGCAACAATATGATGCATGCTCATGACATGGAAAAATGAGTTTGTTTTGGCTAATGCAATAGAAAGTCATTTTAATTGAAGTGGAATTCAAAATTATATCAAATTCCAACTCCAAACCTATTATGAAATTTGCCCTAATCATGTTCCATCCTAATCAGTGATGTTAACTTGCTCAAACATGCATGAAAATGGTACAGATGGATTCCTTGAATTTTTCTGATAATTTTTCATATATAATTTATTTCATTTGGAGTTACGGTTGAATTTCTATGATTTTTGGAAGTTTTGGACATTTTTTGAATTAAATAAATCATTTCTGATTTATTTAAAATCCAGAAAGCATTACTGCGTCAGCCTGACGTCAGAATGATGTCATCAAGTTAACAGCATCAGCCCAGGTCAAACCTGACGCTGGGACCCACTGGTCAGTGTCTCAGGCTGATTTGGG
The DNA here is from genome assembly GCF_018294505.1 of Triticum aestivum. Taxonomy (NCBI): domain Eukaryota; kingdom Viridiplantae; phylum Streptophyta; class Magnoliopsida; order Poales; family Poaceae; genus Triticum; species Triticum aestivum. The sequence goes on along the minus strand of NC_057812.1, from coordinate 536,549,927 downwards.
TCTATGACAGGTGGGACCGGTTAACGTTGACTTGACCAAGTCAAAGCTGACACGTGGGGTCCACACCGATTAGCACTAATCTAAACGGAAATTAAACTAATTAATTTTTGGCGCCGGGGCCCACACGGCAGTGGCACTAGGGTGTTAGTTAAGGCGTCATTAGAGGCTAATGACATCGCCACGTCGGCTTCGCCGGAGTTAGGCCGCCGGCGATGGCCAGGCGCGGCGGAGGTGCTCGAAGTCTAGCTGTGGTGCTTTGTTCGAAGCTTGGCTGGGCTCTCTGGAAAGCTGGCGCGACGGTGCATTGAGTGGTGGTGGTTGTCGGGCCTGGGACGGCCGGAATCGATGCCGGCAATGAGCCTTGCGGCTGCCGGAGTTCGGGCGAGGCCGAACTCGTTGCTGCAGTGGCCTAGGCGGGGCGGCGCTAGCACCTATGGATCCTACGCGATGCGGGGAGTGCAATGGGCTCAAGCCCGGGACCATATGGTCACCGGAGCACCACCGGCAACGAGCGCGGGCGGCGGCGCATGCGGGTGAGCGCGGTGCAGTCGCTACGACGCACGGGGAAAGAAAAGAAGAGGATGGGGGAGGTCAGTGGCTCACTGCGGGGCGGAGGAGAAGGCCAGCGGGCTCGGGGACGCGTCGGAGCGAAAGCACGATCGCCGGTGATCTCGGTGACCCGAGAAGGAAGAAGACGTTGGGGCGGCGCTCCGAGGCTCTTCTCGTCATGTGGCTCGGTGGAGACGGCGTATGGGTCAACGGCGGAGCTCGAGGTCACGTCGGAGGGCCACGGGGAAGGCTGTGGTCACGGTGGTGCTCGTCGGCAGTCTCGGCGCCCACGAACAGAGAGAAGGGAGGAAGCAGAGGAGGGAAAGAGGTCCAGGGAGAGAGGGGAGAGGACGAGGGGGTCGGGGGGGTGCGTGGCGGCGACCAGGCAGTCGAGGGGGGGCACGCAGGCAGGGAGGAGCCAGCGCGGCTCGCCGGCCATCGGGCACGCAGCTGCTTCTCCTCCTGGTAGGAGGAAGAAGACAGTGCTGCCCCTGGTGGGCCGGGTTGGCTTTGGCCAGTAGGCCACTACAGTGGTGGGCTGCACGGTAATGTTCCTCTTTTTTTATTTCCTGTTTTCTATTATTCTGCAACTTTGTGGCTTTATTAAAAATACTTAGATACTTCCAAAATTCACCAAACTGCTCATGCTCACTGTATGGAATAAACCCAACATGAAACATTTCAGTTTGGGAATATTTGGACATTATTTCTTATATAACAGAAATAATTCCAACCCAAATATATTATTGATTTAAATCAAAGGCCCAAATAAATTATTTATGTGACTCCCAAAATATTGGTTTGAATTTCACCTCATGCCAATATTTTCACAGAATAACAAGAACATTTTCTTGGACTCATTTGATGAGATTTAAATGTTGTTTATTTTTAGAGGTTTCTGAGGCTTGGAAAATTCCTCAATTCAAATTTCAATTGAATTTAAACATGATGCAGCAACCAAACTAGTCCAAGGCCAGGGTAAAGCTAGGGATGTGACACATTGAGATGGCCCGAACGATGCTTGATGAATACAAGACTCCAAGAAAATTCTGGCCTGAAGCCATTGATACTGCATGCCATACAATCAACCGTGTTTATCTTCACAAGCTTCTGAACAAGACATCTTATGAGCTCCTTACTGGCAAGAAGCCAAATTTCAGTTACTTCAGAGTATTTGGCACCAGGTGCTGGATCAAGGATCCACATCACACTTCAAAATTTGCACCAAAAGCACATGAGGGTTTTATGCTTGGATATGGAAAGGATTCGCACTCCTACAGAGTCTTCAATCTCTTTCATTATAAAGTGGTTGAAACAGTGAATGTGCGGTTCGATGAGACTAATGGTTCAGAAAGAGAGCACCTGAAAAATGTGCTAGATGAAGTTCCATCCAGTGAATCAATCAAACTTATGGGAACTGGAGAAATCATACCCTCTGAAGCTCAACCTGAAGAGGAACTTATCATCTCCGCACCTGATCAACCTGAAGACAATGCTCAGCCTGAAGACAATCCCTCTAACAATGACAATGATCAGCAAGAGCAAAATCTTCGCCCTGTACATCCTCGTGTTGCCAACGAAGTGCAGATTGAGAGAATAATTGATAGCATCAATGCACCCGGTCCGCTCACTCGTTCAAGGGAAACACAGCTAGCAAATTTCTATGGGAACTTCGCATTCGTCTCAATAACAGAACCCAAGAAAGTTGAAGAAGCCTTCATGGAACCTGAATGGATTCAAGCTATGCAAGAAGAGCTTCAATAGTTTGAGCTGAATAATGTATGGGAACTGGTTAAGCGTCCTGATCCTCAGAAGCACAATATAATAGGCACCAAATGGATATACCGCAACAAGCAAGATGAGCATGGTCAAGTTGTCAGAAACAAAGCTCGTCTCGTTGCTCAAGGATATACTCAAGTCGAAGGGATTGACTTCGATGAAACATTTGCTCCTGTGGCTCGACTTGAAGCCATACGCATACTGCTAGCCTATGCAAATCATCATAACATACTTCTATATCAAATGGATGTGAAGAGCGCATTTCTCGATGGCAAGATTGAAGAAGAAGTGTATGTTGCACAACCGCCTGGCTTTGAAGATCCAAAGCATCCTGACATGGTATACAAGCTCAACAAGGCATTGTATGGCCTCAAACAAGCCCCTCGGGCTTGGTATGACACACTCAAATACTTCCTGAAGAGCAAAGGCTTCACACCTGGTTCTCTCGACCCCACTCTCTTCACGAAGACATATGATGGTGAACTGTTTGTGTGCCAAATATATGTGGATGACATTATCTTCGGCTGCACCAATCAGAAATACAGTGAAGAGTTTGGATATATGATGCAAGAGCAATACCAGATGTCCATGATGGGAGAGCTGAAGTTCTTCCTTGGTCTTCAAATACGACAGCAATGCAACGGCATCTTTATATCTCAAGAGAAGTATCTCAAAGATTGCCTGAAGAAGTTCGGTATGCAAGACTGCAAAGGCTTCACAACGCCAATGCCAGCCAAACATCATCTGGGTCCCGACGACAATGGTAAAGAGTTCGATCAAAAGGTATACCGCTCCATGATTGGTTCTTTACTTTATCTATGTGCATCTAGGCCAGATATTATGCTTAGTGTTTGCATGTGTGCTCGATTCCAAGCGGCACCAAAGGAATCGCATCACTTAGCTGTGAAGCGAATTCTTCGATATTTGGCTTACACCCCAACTCTAGGATTATGGTATCCAAAGGGCTCAGAGTTTGATCTAGTTGGATTCTCGGATGTTGATTATGCTGGTGACAAGGTTGATCGCAAGTCTACATCAGGCACATGTCATTTTCTGGGACGATCACTTGTATGTTGGTCTTCAAAGAAGCAGAACTGTGTATCTCTCTCCACTGCTGAATCTGAATACATTGCTGCTGGATCTTGCTGCGCTCAGCTTCTGTGGATGAAGCAAACACTCAAAGACTATGGCATTCATCTGAAGCAAGTGCCACTCTACTGCGACAATGAAAGCGCCATCAAGATTGCCAACAACCCAGTTCAGCACTCGAAGACAAAGCACATTGAGATTCGTCATCACTTTCTCAGAGATCATGTTGTGAAGGAAGATATTGATATCATACACGTCAACACTGAAGAGCAATTGGCAGATATCTTCACCAAGCCCTTGGATGAGAAGAGATTTTGCAAGTTACGGTGTGAGCTAAATATCTTGGAATCCTCAAATGTCCTGTGATCAGGCACACATCCTAACACTTATGCATATTGATGACTTAGATGTGCAACACACGAAGCAAAGTATATCTTCAATCAATGAAGACATGCATTCTAAGTGTGAATACATTAATGAGGAATTTGACCTCGGAGCGCCATGATAATTGTGCGTCGTGTCTGGGTCTAACACTTCCTATACGGTGGGTAACGCCACCACCAAATGTTCTGTTTGAAGTGTTTCACTCATGGCGTTACATTTGCTATGTCTTCACATTTGGTTTGGCTTCAATCTCAACATGTCTTCATGATTATCTTCACTATGTTGATTATATATATACTAGTGTTCTGTCCTCTACAGCATTCACTTATAGCTATGTCTTCTTGTTGAATGTTTTGAACTAAGTGAATGTGATCGGACCCTAACCTCTCTATGCTTTCTATCTCAAACTCTAACTCTCCAAATCATATGCATTCTCTTGAAACTGTCAAATGTCTTCTCTGCGTCCTTGTCAGCAGAAGATACAGAGACAAACATTAAGTCCGCTTTCAATGCTAATTCCTTCACCTGAAACCCGGAGAAGTGGGAACGACCACCCGACAATCCAGGCGTGCGTGGGATGTGGAACAACCTCCGATATGCTGCATGATGGCCACGTGTTCCTCAGATGTGAATCGCCAGGGGCACCTGTGTAATAACACTGAGCCGCCCCTGTCCCTATAAATACACGCCTCACCACAGTCATTATCTCTTCTTCCACTCTCGCACGAACCCTAGCACCACTGCTAGCACTCGACGACGCCGGTGACGAAGCGCTTAGCTGCCGCAACCTCTCCGACGCCATCTTCACGCCGATCGCAGACATCGTCCTCTCCATCGTCGCCGTAGGTGTCCTCCGTCGCCAAGTTAGGGCATGGACGATCGAACTGCTCGGCCTCCTCTTCCACTCCGTCTAGCAGTTCCTTGTGTGGTAAATAAAAACCTCCTTTTTACGGCCCCCTTTGATCCTACAGATTCTTCACTTTCTACCACAAGTAGTTTTTGTTCACACATGTTGGATCCACTTCATACTGCATCTCATATTATGCCTAGTATGTTCACTTATGCTTCACAAAGTAGTTAGATTCCTCACTTGTACTGATCTCTGGATTCGTACAAATCTGGAACCAACTCCTTATCTATGAGTGAATGTCTTCGCACGATGAGGTTAATGTCTTCTAAACTGATTTATCTTCAAAATCTTCTGAGAATGCATATGAACTCTTCCCCTTCCCTCGCACCTTAATGCTGTCATAGGTACATGTCCGTGGGAGAATCCCTTGGTTCTCATAGTCTGCATTCATTTGCAAAATTCTTACAGCATCATATAAATTCTCCCGAAGCCAGTTCCTGTTTGTCCAGCAAGCGAAAGCCTCTGAAGCATTTGAACGTGTTGAAGCTATTCGGTTTAAAGTTCATGGCTACAGAGATATCTGCAAGGAAGGGAGGCAGACAGCTTCGTGGGGGAACACCAAGAGATTTGCCTGATGTCCTCTCAGAGCTTTACAAGACAGATCCTGAAGAGGATTACAATCATCGCAAGACCCGAATCCAATGGATTCGAAGATATTGGGCAGAACAGTGGTTCAAATACCGGTTTGTGACCCAGGAATATGCTGAGAAAAATGCCATCAAGCGACCTTGGGGAGACATCCTATACAAAAATCTTCAACCCAGGTCCAGAGCTGAAGCCATTGAACAAGGCTTCTATCCCTGCATGGTCCGTGGACCACAGCCTGCAGATGCACACCCATCGTCACTACTATGGTGTCGTGACGACAATTTGTTCAAATGCAACTTCCAGTTTGCCAAGAACTCAGCAAAGCAGAACAAGAAGTCTTTGGGACTAGACTTCAACCCTGGTCCCTTTGCTCCCCGTACTGACGGCACACGTGATGCAGAACCCAATGTCATCGGTCTGTTCTACAACCTGGATGGCCTCATTACTCACATTTCTGTTCTAGGTGCCAAAGTGGATCATTCTAATAATGATGCTGACACTGATGAAGCCCCAGCCCCTACTCCAAAGCCGCAGAAGCCAAAGAAGGCTAAGGCTTCAAGATCAGCTGCTCCACCAAAAATATCACGGGCGAAGCCACTGGCTACTGCACCTCCTGAAGACAGTGTGCAGTCTGAAGATCTGTCACGCATCTCCAAGCCCCAGAGAGTCAAGATGCCTCTGCCACACACCAGCCAAAAACTGACTGCTGCTGCCATTTTGCGCAATGATGCCATTGATTTGTCCAGTGATGAAGATCTGGCAGATGATGCTCTTGAGCAACTGATCAAGAGCAAAGAAGAAGCAGAAATCTTCAATGATCTGCCTCTCTTTGATGTGGCAATCATCCACAACTTCATTGATGAATGGTTTGACACGCCCAACCTCAGCTTCGAAGATCTGCAACTTCCAATTGGCCTCAGTGTCGCCTTCCATGGCGCCATTGCTTCAGAATTAGCTATCGCCCAGCGCATTGTTGAACTGAAGCAGAAGATTGACTTTGAGAAAACTCAGTTCAAGAAGCATATGGCCACGCTCAGCATGCAAGAGGTGAAGAATTTCAAGATTATGCTGCACGAGCTCAAAGAAGCCTTTATCAAGAAACGTACCGAAGCTCAGGGTTCTCATGAGCGCATGAAGAGCCTGGCTGACAAGTGTGTGCAAGGCTACAATGAGGCTGAGAAGCGCAAGGCCCTTGGGCGTCCGGGCATTGATCCCAGGATGGCTGCTAAGAGGAAGAAGAAGCCCACTGTGGCCGAACCCAACGCACCAAGGCAGGAAGCAGATCCCATTGTCTTCCCAACTAGCATGACTGGCTCGAAGCCAAAAGCCAGGTCTACCGTTTCAGAACTAAAGAAGACGAGGACTGCTGAGGCTGAAGCCAGAAAGAGGAAATATCCTGAAGCCTCTGATGCTGCTCCCTCCAAGAAGAAGCGGAAGACCAAGAAGGAACGGGTTGCTCCCAAAGAGCCCTTAATCGTTGAACCTATCTCCATGGTTCGCCCTGACGCTGAACGTCAAGAGCGCCAACTGACTGTCCATGAGCCTGCTTCCACAAAGGCTTATGGAGCTAAAGACCTTCCAGCAGCTGATCCCACCGCTGCTGAAGACATTGGTCACCATGACAATGTTGAGGATAATGTACTCCTTCCTCAGATCGAACACCAACAGGTATCATCGCCTGTGCTTACGCATAGCAAACTCATCAGCATTGGTCGTCCCTAGACGCCAATCGCTTAGGATACAACATGGGCTAATCACCCACAGCAACCACAAGTCACACCACCCCGGCAAGAAGAAGAAGATGACTTTGAGGCCCAGCCAACGCCATCTCCAAAGGCGTCACCAGCATTCCGCAGGCTTCGCAAAGGATCAAGGTCTCAAGTCCCTCCTTCCAGCATTCTAGAAGGAGAAGTGCCTCACCAATCTGTTGCACGTCAAGTGTTTCCAGATGCCACTCCTTCTATGACTGAATCCGAAGCCAAACTGGCTGAAGATGTTCCGGCTGCATCAGCCGATGAAGAAGAAACCCCAAGAGTTGCTACACCCCCGTCTCACCAAGAAGCTGTTCTCGAGGAGAATCTTGAGGCTGCCACCACCAAAACAAATGAAGCCAATGACGTTGTCATGGCTGAAGCAAATGTGGAGCTTGCACCAACCAATGAGCCAGAAGTTAGTGAAGCAAATGATGCTACTGCTCCTGTTCCTGCGCCTGCTACTGGTCCTCAGTTTGACTATCATGTTGAGCATAGGCCTCAGGTACAGAAGCCAATTCCAAGGTTGCCCAGGTTTCCAAGTCCTGCATCAGCACCTGGATCCTTCAATGTCAACGGCTTCAAAGCAGACAACACTTTCTTCAACAGCTCCAAGAACCCCTACTCAAGGGAACGAATATCTTCTGATCGGTTCTGGAGCTATCCACAGCGAAGCTATTACTCCTGCATTCTGTACAATCAAGGTCGCATCTTCCCACATAAGCGTCTTGACACCGAAGCAATAGCTGGTCTGCCCTGTCTGGAAGAAGCTCTGGATTGCTTCAAAGAGGTTGGACTGTTGCCTTTTGTCACCGACCAAGAGCACTGGAACGAAGAGTTGCTGCTCCAATTTTATGCCACACTTCACATACGTGGCTACAACAGAGATCCGAAGACTTGGGTCCTGGAGTGGATGACAGGAAATGTTCATCACGAAGCCAAAGCCTTTGATATCATTGAGCTCACTGGTCTGCCCACTCCTGGAGATCTCTATGAACCTGGCTGTCAGCTTCACAGTGAAGCTATGGAGAACATCTTTCAGAAGCCTGAACCGAACATGAGTCAGATGCTCAGTATGATGAAGCCCTTGCCACAAGATGCTGCATATCCTAAGGAGTTCTTTGTTGAAGACCTTGAGTATCTGCCAAGGACTATCTATCACATCATAAGGCGAACTCTCTAGCCCATCAAAGGGCATTCTCCACATGCCAAGCTGGAAGGTGCAATGAAGACTTTGGTCTTCTATATTCTTCATGGCAAATGCTTCAATGCACAAGACTTCTTCATCCGCCAACTTGCTGCATCAGGCTCTGGTCTTTTTGGCTTGAAGTTCTACGCTCCATGGATAATGCGGCTGATTAAACTCCACTCTGCTATCTCATATCAGCCATCTGCTCGCAATCATCAGATCTTTTTGCCTGATGTGGATATGTCCGTTGAAGCCATTTATCCTGAGCCTGCCAAGGAGCCTCTTAGTCTTCAGAATGCGGAGCATCAAAGTTTCTCTCAGAACATTGAAGGAGTTGAAGCAGTCACTCGTGTTTATCCTCTGGCTGGAACTACACGTGCACCTCATCGTGCCCTTACTGAAGCCACCGAAAGCACTATTGCCCAACGACCCAAGAAGCGATCTCGTGTTCTCAATGACCGAGAGCTTCTGGTGGCTCTTCATCAGAAACAGGATAGGCATCATGACTGGCTGAAGCGCCAAATGCAAAGCCTCTTGGTGGATGTTAACTGCATTCTCAATCTTGCCACCAAGAATGCCTTTGTTGCCCATGAAACCTCTTGACGCACATGGAAAGGGCTGACGCTTATGTGCTCTGAAGATGATCTTCAAGAGGATGGCTTCTCTAAACGCTTCAAGTTTGACTCCACACCTCCCCGAAGGGCAGTGCTGCGACGAACTCCATCTCTTGAAGACTGTGAGTTCTCTTCCTCTGCGGCAACTGTGAATGCCCGAGTGATCGAGGACGAAGACGATGCTACTTCACCACCCCCTCCTTCAGCATGCTTCGACACTGCTCCAAGTTCTTCTGCACCGCCGAACACCACCGACGACCCTGCTGCTTCAGCTACTCTTCATGGGAATGAGTAGATGCTCTATGTCTTCAAACCTTTTTGGTCCTTACTGACAAAAGGGGGAGAAGCATATGAGTTCGATAGTCTTCAAGCGGGTCCATATGGGCGGTTGCTTTATATTTTGCCTAGTGTTTACAACTCTCATTTTGATACATTTGGTTCTTTGAGTTGTAACACTTAAACTCGATGGTCGTCTGCTACTTATTTGCTACTTTGTGATGCGATGATAAATTCCGCATGTGCGACGATAAATTCCACACTTAGATCATTTTGGTCCATTTTCCATTATGCATGTCATTATCTTCACATACCTTCACATGCATAATGAATTGTCATCATAAGTTGAAGAGGATCTCCACAAGTAAAACCTTCCATGTGCATTTGCATTCCAAAAGCAAATTACTCATATGCACATCTTCATGGGGAGCCCTTGCAACTTATGAAGACAATTCCTTATCCTTTACAATTTCACATTATATTCCCCGTTGAAAACTTCAACTAGTTTGTCATCAATCACCAAAAAGGGGGAGATTGTAAGTGCATCTAGTCCCACCCCTAGTTGGTTTTGGAGTATTGATGACAAACCTAGTTGAGGGACTAATGTGTTTGTGAGAATTGCAGGATAACACAGGTAGAAGTCCCTCATTGATTCGGTTTTCCTACCAGAGATGACCCCTAAAATGTATGAAGACATTGATGTCAAAGGTGGTATGTGAAGATATTCACATTGAAGACTATGACAAGAGAAGACATCGCATGAAGCTTATGGAGCTCGAAGACTTAGATCTTTCGTAGTTCTTTTTCTTCCTTGTTGAGTCATAGGAACCACCGTACTGTTAAGTGGGGTCCAAAAGAACTAGTCAGAATGACTGAAGTGATGCTTAACCAAAACCTATGTCTTCGAGTGAAGACTATGAGAGCGAATCTTGTCCAGAGTCGGACAAGTCAGCTTTGCTTGTAGCCCAAGTAAAGTTGTTGTGTGTGTTTGAAATCTGACCGTTGGAACACGTGTCAGTTCCTTAGTGACCCAGGGTCATTTCGGACAAATCAGGTCGGGTTGCCTAGTGGCTATAAATAGCCCACCCCCTACAACCATAAACATTTGGCTGCTCAGAGTTAGAATACGGCTTTTGTCGTTTCAGAGCAACCCACCTTGAAGCCTTTGAGAGAGAATTCCTTGCGAGGATAAAGCCCTAACCACCCAGAGCCAAAGAGTGTTAGGCATCACTTAAGTCTTCCTGTCTGTGTGATCTGAAGACTTATTACACTTGAGGACTGTGAATCCTCCAGTCGGTTAGGCATCGCGTTCTGAGCATCCAAGAGTCATTATGGATCGCCGGTGAACGTAGTCTGTGAAGGTTTGGGAGTCTACCTTGAAGACTTACCAGAGTGATTGGGCGAGGTCTGTGTGACCTTAGCTCAAGGGGAATACGGTGAGGACTGGGTGTCCTGAGCTGCGTGTTCAGGACTGGGTGTCCGGGACTGTGTGTCCTCAGGTTTAAATACCTAGCCGCCCTAACCAGACGTACAGTTGTCACAGCAACTGGAACTGGTCTAACAAATCATTGTCTTCAACGAGTCACTGGTTTCATCCTTCCTTTCCCTTTACTTACTGTTGGTCCTTGTGAAGTCATTGTATGATTGCACTATCTTTTGTCTTCACTGAGTGACTGCGTGTTCTGTTTGGCTTCATAATATCTTCCTACCTAATCCTAACTACCTAGCTGCTATAGGTCATTGTGCTTTCACTTCATTGAATACTTGACTATGGTTTGCCTAGTGTAGTCTACCTTCCGCTGCATGGTAATAGGTCTATTTCTATCATTTGTCTTTGAAACTTCCACGTTTTGAAGACTTTCATAAAAATCGCCTATTCACCCCCCACCCTCTAGTCGATATAACGCACTTTCAAAAACGGTTCGAAATTATGACCGGACAAGCGTGACGTCACATTACTAAAGTTGTCAGCAGATTGGACTCGTGTGTTGTTCTATTCTCTCTGCGATTGTGTGCGGTGTGTGTTATAGGTCCGGACATGATCAATTCGTCTAGAGGCTATTCGGGAGTTCGGAAGGAGGAACCCGCCTTGCAATGCCGAAGATAACACTACGTGCCGGATACCTTGTCATTGAAGCCAGGTTCAGGGGCTACAGAGGGAGTCATGGATTAAGGGGTCCTCGGGCATCCGGCCTATTATCGATGGGCCGGACTGATGGGTTGTGAAGATATGAAGACCGAAGATTGTACCCGTGTCCAGAGAAGACTCTCCTTGGCGTGGAAGGCAAGCTTGGCGAACAACTATGAAGATTCCATCTTATGTAACCGACTCTATGTAAACCTAGATCCCCCCGGTGTCTATATAAACCGGAGGGTGTAGTCCAGAAAGGATATACTCCATACCGTAGTCATACAGGCTAGACTTCTAGGGTTTAGCCATTACGATCTCGTGGTAGATCAACTCTTGTAATACTCATATTCATCAAGATCAATCAAGCAGGAAGTAGGGCATTACCTCCATAGAGAGGGCCCGAACCTGGGTAAACATCGTGTCCCCTGTCTCCTGTTACCATCAACCTTAGACGCACAGTTCGGGACCCCCTACCCGAGATTCGTTGGTTTTGACACCGACAGCTACTGCGAGCTCTAGTAAGGTACACATCAATAACATGTATATCACATATACCTTTGTTCACCTTGCCATCCTTCTTATCCGCCAAATACTTGGGGCAGTTCCGCTTCTAGTGACCAGTCCCTTTGCAGTAGAAGCACTCAGTCTCAGGCTTAGGTCTAGACTTGGGTTTCTTCTCTTGAGCAGCAACTTGTTTGATGTTCTTCTTGAAGTTCCCTTTCTTCTTCCCTTTACCCTTTTTCTTGAAACTGGTGGTCTTGTTGACCATCAACACTTGATGCTCCTTCTTGATTTCTACCTCCACAACCTTTAGCATTGCGAAGATCTCGGGAATCGCCTTATCTATCCCTTGCATATTATAATTCATCACGAAGCTCCTGTAGCTTGGTGTTAGTGATTTAAGAACTCTGTCAATGACACTATCAACCGGAAGATTAACTCCCAGCTGAGTCAAGTGATTATGGTACCCAGACATTTTGAGTATATGTTCAGTGACAGAACTATTCTCCTCCATCTTCCAGCTGTAGAACTTATTGGAGACTTCATATCTCTCAATCCGGGCATTTGCTTGAAATATTAACTTCAACTCCTCGAACATCTCATATGCTCCATGACGTTCAAAACATCGTTGAAGTCCCGGTTCTAAGCCGTAAAGCATGGCACACCGAACTATTGAGTAGTCATCAGCTTTGCTCTGCCAGACGTTCATAACATCTGGTGTTGCTCCTACAGCTGGTTTGGCACCCAGCGGTGCTTCTAGGACGTAATTCTTCTGTGCAGCAATGAGGATAATCCTCAAGTTATGGACCCGGCCCGTGTAATTGCTACCATCATCTTTCAACTTTGCTTTCTCACGGAACGCATTAAAATTCAACGGAACAACATCACGGGCCATCTATCTACAATAACATAGATAAGCAAAATACTATCATGTACTAAGTTCATGATAAATTTAAGTTCAATTAATCATATTACTTAAGAACTCCCACTTAGATAGACATCCCTCTAATCATCTAAATGATCACGTGATCCATATCAACTAAACCATAACCGATCATCACGTGAAATGGAGTAGTTTTCAATGGTGAACATCACTATGTTGATCATATCTACTATATGATTCACGCTCGACCTTTCGGTCTCAGTGTTCCGAGGGCATATCTGCATATGCTAGGCTCGTCAAGTTTAACCCGAGTATTCTGCGTGTGTAAAACTGTCTTACACCCGTTGTAGATGAACGTTGAGCTTATCACACCTGATCATCACATGGTGTCTCGGTACGACGAACTTTGGCAATGGTGCATACTCAGGGAGAACACTTTTACCTTGAAATTTAGTGAGAGATCATCTTATAATGCTACCGTCAAACAAAGCAGAATAATATGCATAAAGGATAAACATCACATGCAATCAATATAAGTGATATGATATGGCCATCATCATCTTCTATGACTATCGCAACCGCTTAGTGATAAAGTAAAGCAATTACAGGGTGATTCCATTGCATACAATAAAGCGACAACCATATGGCTCCTGCCAGTTGCCGATAACTCTATTACAAAACATGATCATCTCATACAATAAATATAGCATCATGTCTTGACCATATCACATCACAACATGCCCTGCAAAAACAAGTTAGACGTCCTCTACTTTGTTGTTGCAAGTTTTACGTAGCTGCTACGGGCTGAGCAAGAACCGTTCTTACCTATGCATCAAAACCACAACGATAGTTCGTCAAGTTAGTGTTGTTTTAACCTTCTGAAAGGATCGAGAAGAGGTGTCTAGAGGGGGGTGATTAGACACTAAGTAGCAAAAGTTGCAGTTTTTTATTTCTTTAAGTTGAAGTGGAGTTTTGGCACAAGTTTAACAAACACAATACATTTCAAGCAAGCATGCAAAGAGTATATGAGCAGTGGAAAGTAAAGCATGCCACTTGCAAGAATCTAAAGGGAAGGGTTTGGAGAATTCAAACGCAATTGGAGACACGGATGTTTTTGTCGTGGTTCCGATAGGTGGTGCTATCGTACATCCACGTTGATGGAGACTTCAACCCACGAAGGGTAACGGTTGCACGAGTCCATGAAGGGCTCCACCCACGAAGGGTCCATGAAGAAGCAACCTTGTCTATCCCATCATGGCCATCGCCCATGAAGGACTTGCCTCACTAGCGGTAGATCTTCACGAAGTAGGCGATCTCCTTGCCCTTACAAACTCCTTGGTTCAACTCCACAATCTTGTCGGAGGCTCCCAAGTGACACCTAGCCAATCTAGGAGACACCACTCTCCAAGAAGTAACAAATGGTGTGTTGATGATGAACTCCTTGCTCTTGTGCTTCAAATGATAGTCTCCCCAACACTCAACTCTCTCTCACAGGATATGGATTTGGTGGAAAGAAGATTTGAGTGGAACCCAACTTGGGGAAGGCTAGAGATCAAGATTCATATGGTGGGAATGGAATATCTTGGCCTCAACACATGAGTAGGTGGTTCTCTCTCAGAAAATGTGTATTGGAAGTGTAGGTATGTTCTGGTGGCTCTCTTCATGAATGAAGAGTGGGTGGAGGGGTATATATAGCCTCCACACAAAAACTAACCATTACACACAATTTACCAATCTCGGTGAGACTGAATTGAGAAACTCGGTCGGACCGATTTAGCAAACCTAGTGACCGTTAGGATTTTCGGTGGGACTGAGATGCAACTCGGTAGAACCGATATGGTTAGGGTTAGGGCATAACGTAATCTCGGTGTGACCGATTACACAAACTCGGTGGGACTAATTTTGGTAATAAGCTAACCAGAGAGTTGGTCAGGTAAACTTGGTGGGACCGATCGCTCATTTCGGTGGGACCGAAATGTTAAAAATGGAAACAGAGAGTTTACATTGCAATGTCGGTGGGACCGATCGCTCATCTCGGTAGGACCGAAACGTTGCGAAGGGAAACAGAGAGATTACAACCCCATCTCGGTGTGACCGAGATCCCTATCGGTGAGACCGATTTGCCTAGGGTTTGTGGCAGTGGCTGTGACATCTGAACTCGGTAGCGCCGGATAGAAAGAATCGGTGGGGCCGAGTTTGACTTTTGGTTTAGGTCATATGTGGATGTGTGAAGGTAGTTGAGGGTTTTGGATCATATCACTAAGCACTATGAAGCAAGAACCTCATCAAGCAACACCTCATCCCTCCTTGATAGTATTGGCTTTTCCTATAGACTCAATGTGATCTTGGATCACTAAAATATAAAATGTAGAGTATTGAGCTTGGAGCTTGAGCCAATCCTTTGTCCTTGGCGTTTTGAAGGGGTTCCACATCCTCTAGTCCATGCCACTTCATTGTTGAACTTATCTGAAACATACTAGGTAAAAGTGTTAGTCCAACAAGAGATATGTTGTCATTAATTATCAAAATCCCAGGGAGCACTTGTGCTTTCACCTTCTCAAGGACCGGGCGTAGACACACTTGGTTCAACTAAAGTTGGAGAAACTAACACCCGCCATCCACCTATGTGCAAAGCACATTGGTAGAACCAGTCTCGCGTAAGCGTACACGTAATGTCGGTCCGGGCCGCTTCATCCAACAATACCGCCGAACAAAAGTATGACATGCGGGTAATCAATATGACTCGTATCGCCCACAACTCACTTGTGTTCTACTCGTGCATACAACATCTACGCAATAACCTGGCTCGGATGCCACTGTTGGGGAACATAGTAATTTCAAAATTTTCCTACGCACACTCAAGATCATGGTGATGCATAGCTACGAGAGGGGAGAGTGTCGTCCACGTACCCTCGTAGACCACTAAGCGGAAGCGTTATGACAACGTGGTTGATGTAGTCATACATCTTCATGATCGACCGATCCCCAATACCGAATGTACGACACCTTCGCGTTCAACACATGTTCAGCTCGGTGACGTCCCGTGAACTCATGATCTAGTAGAGCTCGGGGAAGAGTTTCATCAGCACGACGGCGTGGTGACGATGTTGATGAAGCTACAGTTGCAGGGCTTCGCCTAAGCACCGCTACAGTATGACCAAGGTGGATTATGGTAGAGGGGCTGGGAGAGATCAATGATCAACTTGTGTGTCTAGAGGTGCCCCCTGCCCCCGTATATAAAGGAGCAAGGGGGGAGTCCGGCCGGCCCTAGAGGGCGCGCCAGGAGGAGGAATCCTCCTCCTAGTAGGAGTAGGATTCCCCTCTTTCCTACTCCTACTAGGAGGGGGAAAGGAAGGGGAGAAGGAGAAGGAAAGGGGGGCGCCCCCCCTCCTAGTACAATTCGGACCAGAGGGGGAGGGGGCGCGTGGCCTACCCTGGACAGCCCCTCTCTCTCTCCACTAGGGCCCAACAAGGCCCATTAACCCCCACGGGGTTCCGGTAACCCCTCCGTCACTCCGGTAAAATCCCCATTTCACCCGGAACTCTTCCGATGTCCAAATGTAGGCTTCCAGTATATCAATCTATATGTATCTACCATTTCGAGACTCCTCATCATGTCTGTGATCATATCCGGGACTCCAAACTACCTTCGGTACATCAAAAACATATAAACTCATAATACCGATTGTCACGGAACATTAAGCGTGCGGACCCTATGGGTTCGAGAACTATGTAGACATGACCGAGACATGTCTCCAGTCAATAACCAGTAGCGGAACCTGGATGCTCATATTGGTTCCTACATATTCTACGAAGATCTTTATCGGTCAAACCGCATAACAATATATGTTGTTCCCTTTGTCATCGGTATGTTACTTGCCCGAGATTCGATCGTCGGTATCCCAATACCTAGCTCAATCTCGTTACCGGCAAGTCCCTTTACTCGTTTCGTAATGCAACATCCCGCAACTAACTCATTAGTCACATTGCTTGCAAGGCTTATAGTGATGTGCATTACCGAGAGGGCCTAGAGATACCTCTTCGACAATCGGAGTGACAAATCCTATTCTTGATCTATGCCAACTTCACGAACATCATCGGAGACACCTGTAGAACACCTTTATAATCACCCAGTTACATTGTGACGTTTGGTAGCACACAAAGTGTTCCTCCGGTATTCGGGAGTTGCATAATCTCATAGTCATAGGAACATGTATAAGTCATGAAGAAAGCAATAGCAGTAAACTTAAACGGTCAAGTGCTAAGCTAACGAAATGGGTCAAGTCAATCACATCATTCTCCTAATGATGTGATCCCGTTGATCAAATGACAACTCATGTGTATGGCTAGGAAACTTAACCATCTTTGATCAATGAGCTAGTTAAGTAGAGGCATACTGGTGACACTATGTTTGTCTATGTATTCACACATGTATTATGTTTCCGGTTAATACAATTCTAGCATGAATAATAAACATTTATCATGAAATAAGGAAATAAATAATAACTTTATTATCGCCTCTAGGGCATATTTCCATCAGTATCAAGCATACCCAAGCTTAATTTCTGCTCGTCCTCAAGTAGGTAAATGATAAAAACGGAATTTTTGATGTGGAATGCTCCCTAACATAATTTTCAATGTAATTTTCTTTATTGTGGCATGAATGTTCAGATCCGAAAGATTCAAGACAAAAGTTTAATATTGACATAAAAACAATAATACTTCAAGCATACTAACCAAGCAATTATGTCTTATCAAAATAACATAGCCAAAGAAAGCTCATCCCTACAAAATCATATAGTTTGGCCATGCTTCATTTTCGTCACACAAAATGCTCCCATCATGCACAACCCCGATGGCAAGCCAAGCAATTATTTCATACTTTAGTATTCTCTAACTTTTTCAACTTTCACGCAATATATGAGCGCGAGCCATGGACATAGCACTATGGGTGGAATAGAATATGATGATGGAGGTTGTGTGGAGAAGACAAAAAAGGAGAAAGTCTCACATCGACGTGGCTAATCAACGGGCTATGGAGATGCCCATCAATTGATGTCAATGCGAGGAGTAGGGATTGTCATGCAACGGATGCGCTAGAGCTATTAATGTATGAAAGCTCAATAAAAGAAACTAAGTGGGTGTGCATCCAACTCGCTTGCTCACGAAGACCTAGGGCATTTTGAGGAAGCCCATCATTGGAATATACAAGCCAAGTTCTATAATGAAAAATTTCCACTAGTATATGAAAGTGACAAAATAGGAGACTCTCTATCATGAAGAACATGGTGTTACTTTGAAGCACAAGTGTGGAAAAAGGATAGTAACATTGTACATTCTCTCTTTTTCTCTCATTCATTTTTTTGGTGACCTTCTTTGGCCTCTTTTTTTTATTTTTTGTCCGGAATCTCATCCCGACTTATGGGGGAATCTGATGCGTCTCCAACCTATCTATAATTTTTTATTGTTCCATGCTATTATATTATCAACCTTGGATGTTTTATATGCATTTATATGCTATTTTATATGATTTTTCGGACAAACCTATTAACCTAGAGCCCAGTGTCAGTTTAAGTTTTTTCCTTGTTTTTGAGTATCGCAGAAAAAGAAAACAAAACGGAGTCCAATTGACCTGAAACTTGACGGAGCTTATTTTTGGACCAGAAGAAGCCCACGGAGCATCGAAGATGGACCAGAAGAGTCCCAGGCTTCCCACGAGGGTGGGGGGCACGCCCACCCCCCCTGGGCGCACCTCCCTGCCTCGTGGACAGCCCGAAGACCCCCCCTGACTTGTTCCCGACACCAACACCTCTCATATATACCCAAACTTCCAGAAAGAAACCTAGATCAGGAGTTCTGCCGCCAGAAGCCTCCATAGCCACCGAAAACCAATCTAGAACCGTTCCGGCACCCTGCCGGAGGGGGGGAATCCCTCTCCGGTGGCCATCTTCATCATCCCTGCGCTCTCCATGACGAGGAGGGAGTAGTTCACCCTCGGGGCTGAGGGTATGTACCAGTAGCTATGTGTTTGATCTCTCTCTCTCGTGTTCTTGAGGTGGTACAATCTTGATGTATCGCGAGCTTTGCTATTATAGTTGGATCTTATGATGTTTCTCCCCCTCTACTCTCTTGTAATGTATTGAGTTTTCCCTTTGAAGTTATTTTATCGGATTGAGTCTTTAAGGATTTAAGAACACTTGATGTATGTCTTGCATGTGCTTATCTGTGGTGACAATGGGATATCACGTGATCCACTTGATGTATGTTTTGGTGATCAACTTGCGAGTTCCATGACCTCGTGAACTTATGCATAGGGGTTGGCACACGTTATCGTCTTGACTCTCCGGTAGAAACTTTGGGGCACTCTTTGAATTTCTTTGTGTTGGTTGAATAGATGAATCTGAGATTGTGTGATGCATATCGTATAATCATACCCACAGATACTTGAAGTGACATTGGAGTATCTAGGTGACATTAGGGTTTTGGTTGATTTGTGTCTTAAGGTGTTATTCTAGTACGAACTCTTGAATAGATCGATCAGAAAGAATAACTTTGAGGTGGTTTCGTACCCTACCATAATCTCTTCGTTTGTTCCCCGCTATTAGTGACTTTGGAGTGACTCTTTGTTGCATTTTGAGGGATAGCTATATGATCCAATTATGTTATTATTGTTGAGAGAACTTGCACTAGTGAAAGTATGAACCCTAGGCCTTGTTTCAACGCATTGCAATACCGTTTGTGCTCACTTTTATCATTAGTTACCTTGCTGTGTTTATATTTTCAGATTACAAAAACCTATATCTACCATCCATATTGCACTTGTATCACCATCTCTTCGCCGAACTAGTGCACCTATACAATTTACCATTGTATTGGGTGTGTTGGGGACACAAGAGACTCTTTGTTATTTGGTGGCAGGGTTGTTTGAGAGAGAACATCTTCATCCTACACCTCCCACGGATTGATAAACCTTAGGTCATCCACTTGAGGGAAATTTGCTACTATCCTACAAACCTCTGCACTTGGAGGCCCAACAACGTCTACAAGAAGAAGGTTGTGTAGTAGACATCAGAATCATAGTCTCCATGATCCTTTCCTCACACAGGACAATGTTCTAATAATGAAGATCATCACACTTTTATTTACATACAACTCAAGAATTGCAACTCGATACTTAGAACAAAATATGACTCTATGTCAATGCCTCCGGCGGTGTACCGGGATATGCAATGACTCAAGAGTGACATGTATAAAAAATGAATGGTGGCCTTGGCACAAATATGATGTCAACTACATGATCATGCAAGGCAATATGACAATGATGAAGTGTGTCATAATAAATGGAACGATGGAAAGTTGCATGGCAATATATCTCGGAATGGCTATGGAAATGCCATAGTAGGTAGGTATGGTGGCTGTTTTGAGGAAGATATAAGACGGCTTATGTGTGATAGAGTGTATCATATCACGGGGTTTGGATGCACCTGTGAAGTTTGCACCAACTCTCGAGGTGAGAAAGGGCAATGCACGGTACCGAAGAGGCTAGCAATGATGGAAGGGTGAGACTGCGTATGATCCATGGACTCAACATTAGTCATAAAGAACTCACATACTTATTGCAAAAATCTACAACTCATCAAACCCAAAGCACTACACGCATGCTCCTAAGGGGTAGATTGGTAGGAAAAGACCATCACTCGTCCCCGACCGCCACTCATAAGGAAAGCAATCAAGGAACACCTCATGCTTTTCACACAACGGTTACCATACGTGCATGCTATGGGACTTGCCAACCTCAACACAAATATTTCTCAATTTCACAATTACTCAACTAGCACGACTCTAACATTTCCATCTTTATATCTCAAAACAATTATCAAGTATTAAACTATTCAATACACTTTATATGAAAGTTTTTATTATACCCATCTTGGATGCCTATCATATTAGGACTAATTTTATAGCCAAAGAAAATTACCATGCTGTTTTAAGAGAATCTCAAAATAGTATAAGTGAAGCATGAGAGATCAATAATAAAACCACCACCGTGCTCTAAAAAGATATAAGTGAAGCACTAGAGCAAAATTATATAGCTCAAAAGATATAAGTGAAGCACATAGTATTCTAATAAATTCCGATTCATGTGTGTCTCTCCAAAAGGTGTGTACAGCAAGGATGATTGTGGTAATATAAAAAGCAAAGACTCAAATCATACAAGACGCTCCAAGCCAAACACATATCATGTGGTGAATAAAAATATAGCCTCAAGTAAAGTTACCGATAGACGAAGACGAAAGAGGGGATGCCTTCTGGGGCATCCCCAAGCTTAGGCTTTTGGTTGTCCTTAAATTTTACCTTGGGGTGCCTTGGGCATCCCCAAGCTTAGGCTCTTGCCACTCCTTGTTCCAAAATCCATCAAATCTTTACAGAAAAACTTGAAAAGTTCACAACACAAAACTCAACAGAAAATCTCATGAGCTCCGTTAGTATAATAAAACAAACCACCACTTTAATGCACTATAATGAACTCATTCTTTATTTATATTGGTGTTAAACCTGATGTATTCCAACTTCTCTATGGTTCATACCCCCCGATACTAGACATAGATTCATCAAAATAAGCAAACAACACACGAAAAACAGAATCTGTCAAAAACAGAACAGGCTATAGAAATCTGGAGGTTTCGAATACTTTTGTAACTCCAAAAATTCTGAAAAATTAGGACGACCTAAATAATTTGTATATTGATCTACTGCAGTTGGAATTGATATTTTATCGTGCTCTGGTAAAGAAATTAAAATTATTCTCGTGAGTGCATACTTTCTGCTTTTTCAGCAAGATCAAACAACAATCATATGAGAAGATCCTAAAGGCTTTACTTGGGACAAACACTAATTAAAACATAAAAAACACAATCATAACAGAGGATAGATGATTTATTTATTACTAAACAGGAACAAAAATAAAATTTGGTTGTCTCCCAACAAGCGCTATCGTTTAACGCCCCTAGCTAGGCATAATAGCAAGAATATATAGGTATTATCATCTTTGGTATGCACTCCATAAGTGGCTCTCATAATAGATTCATAAGGTAATTTAATTTTCTTTCTAAGAAAGTGTTCCATGCCTTTCCTTAATGGAAATTGGAATCTAACATTTCCTTCTTTCATGTCAATAATTGCACCAATCGTTCTAAGGAAAGGTCTACATAGAATAATAGGACATATAGGATTGCAATCTATATCAAGAACGATGAAATCTATGGGCACATAATTCCTATTTGCAACAATAAGAACATCATTGATTCTTCCCATAGGTTTCTTAATGGTGGAATCCGCAAGGTGCAAGTTTAAAGAACAATCATCAAATTCATGGAAACCTAACACATCACACAAAGTTTTTGGAATCGTGGAAACACTAGCACCCAAAATCACATAAAGCATAGCATTCATAATCTTTAATCTTAATTTTAGTAGTAGGTTCCCACTCATCATAAATTTTTCTAGGGATAGAAACCTCTAGTTCAAGCTTTTCTTCATAAGATTGCATTAAAGCATCAACGATATGTTTAGTAAAAGCCTTATTTTGATCATAAGCATGAGGAGAATTTAACACGGATTGCAACAAGGAAATACAATCTATAAAAGAGCAATTATCATAATTAAATTCCTTGAAATCCAAAATAGTGGGTTCATTGTGTTGGGGAACGTAGTAATTTCAAAAAAATCCTACGCACACGCAAGATCATGGTGATGCATAGCAACGAGAGGGGAGAGTATCGTCTACGTACCCTCGTAGACCGTAAGCGGAAGCGTTATGACAACGTGGTTGATGTAGTCGTACGTCTTCACGATCGACCGATCTAGTAGCAAAGATACGGCACCTCCGCGATCTGCACACATTCGGCTCTATGACATCCCGCGAACTCACGATCCAGTAGAGCTTCGAGGGAGAGCTTCGTCAGCACGATGGCGTGATGATGGTGATGATGTTGCTACCCAAACAGGGCTTCTCCTAAGCACCGCTATGATATTACCGAGGTGGATTATGGTTGAGGGGGGCACCGCACACAGCTAAAGATCAATCATCAACTTGTGTGTCTATGGGGTGCCCCCCTCCCCCGTATATAAAGGAGTGGAGGAGGGGGAGGTGTCCGGCCTCTCTAGGCATGCCCCAAGGAGTCCTACTCTCACCGGGAGTAGGATTCCCCCCCCCCTTCCCTTTGTTGGTTTTAGGAGAGAAGGAAGCAGAGGGAGGAAGGAAGGAAAGGGGGGGCAGCCCCCTCCCAATTCGGATTGGGCTTGGGGGTGGGACGCGCCCCCTCCTTTGCTTCTTTCCCCACTCTTCCACTAAGGACCAATAAGTCCCATATACCTCCCCGGGGGTTCCGGTAACCTCCCGGTACTCTGATATACTCCTGATTTCACCCAGAACCATTCTGATGTCCAAACATAGGCTCCCAATCTATCAAACTTTATATCTCGACCATTTCGAGACTCCTCGTCATGTCCGTGATCAAATCCGGGACTCTGAAATACCTTCGGTACATCAAAACACATAAACTCGTAATACCGATCGTCACCGAACGTTAAGCGTGCAGACCCTACGGGTTCGAGAACTATGTAGACATGACCGAGACATGTCTCCGATCAATAACCAATAGCGGAACCTGGATTCTCATATTGGTTCCTACATATTCTACGAAGATCTTTGTCGGTCAAACCGCATAACGATATACGTTGTTCCCTTTGTCATCGGTATGTTACTTGCCTGAGATTCGATCGTCGGTATCCCAGTACCTAGTTCAATCTTGTTATCGGAAAGTCTCTTAACTCGTTCCATAATGTTACATCCCATAACTAACTCATTAGCTACATTTCTTGTAAGGCTTATAGTGATGTACATTACCGAGAGGGCCCGGAGATACCTCTCCAACAATCGGAGTGACAAATTCTAATCTTGATCCATGCCAACTCAACAAACACCATCGGAGACACATGTAGAGCACCTTTATAATCACCCAGTTATGTTGTGATGTTTGGTAGCACAAAAAGTGTTCCTCCGGTATTCAGGAGTTGCATGATCTCATAGTCATAGGAACATGTATAGTTATGGAGAAAGCAATAGCAACAAACTAAACAATCATCGCGCTAAGCTAATGGATGAGTCAAGTCAATCACATCATTCTCTAATGATGTGATCCCGTTAATCAAATGAAAACTCATGTCTATGTTTAGGAAACATAACCATCATTGATTCAACGAGCTAGTCAAGTAGAGGCAAACTAGTGACTCTCTGTTTGTCTATGTATTCACACATGTACTAAGTTTCCAGTTAATACAATTCTAGCATGAATAATAAACATTTATCATGATATAAGGAAATATAAATAACAACTTTATTATTGCCTCTAGGGCATATTTCCATCAGTCTCCCACTTACACTAGAGTCAATAATCTAGATTACATTGTAATGATTCTAACACCCATGGAGTCTTGGTGATGATCATGTTTTGCTCATGAGAGAGGCTTAGTCAACGGGTCTGCAACATTCAGATCCGTATGTATCTTGCAAATCTCTATGTCTCCCTCCTTGACTTGATCGCGGATGGAATTGAAGCGCCTCTTGATGTGCTTGGTTCTCTTGTGAAATCTGGATTTCTTTGCCAGGGCAATTGCACCAGTATTGTCACAAAAGATTTTCATTGGACCCGATGCACTAGGTATGACACCTAGATCGGATATGAAATTCTTCATCCAGACTCCTTCATTTGCTGCTTCTGAAGCAGCTATGTATTCCTCTTCACACGTAGATCCCTCCATGACGCTCTGCTTGGACTGCACCAACTAACAGCTCCACCATTTAATAAAAACATGTATCCTGTTTGTGACTTAGATTCATCCAGATCATTGTCAAAGCTTGCATCTACGTAACCGTTTACGATGAGCTCTTTGTCACCTCCATATACGAGAAACATACCCTTAGTCCTTTTCAGGTATTTCAGGATGTTCTTGACCACTGTCCAGTGATCCACTCATGGATTACTTTGGTACCTCCCTGCTAAACTTATAGCAAGGCACACATCAGGTCTGGTACATAGCATTGCATACATGATAGAGCCTATGGCTGAAGCATAGGGAACACCTTTCATTCTCTCTCTATCTTCTACAGTGGTCAGGCATTGAGTCTGACTCAACTTCACACCTTGTAATACAGGCAAGAACCCTTTCTTTGCCTGGTCCATTTTGAACTTCTTCAAAACTTTATCAAGGTATGTGCTTTGTGAAAGTCCAATCAAGCGTCTTGATCTATCTCTATAGATCTTGATGCCCAATATATAAGCAGCTTCACCGAGGTCTTTCATTGAAAAATTCTTATTCAAGTATCCTTTTATGCTATTCAGAAATTCAGTATCATTTCTGATCAACAATATGCCATCTACATATAATATCAGAAATGCTACGGAGCTCCCACTCACTTTCTTGTAAATACAGGCTTCTCCAAAAGTCTGTACAAAACCATATGCTTTGATCACACTATCAAAGTGTATATTCCAACTCCGACAGGCTTGCACCAGTCCATAAATGGATCGCTGGATCTTGCACACTTTGTTAGCATCTTTTGGATCGACGAAACCTTCTGGTTATATCATATACAACTCTTCTTTAAGGTATCCATTAAGGAATGCAGTTTTGACATCCATTTGCCAAATTTCATAATCATAAAATGCGGCAATCGCTAACATGATTTGGATGGACCTAAGCATCGCTACGGGTGAGAAGGTCTCATTGTAGTCAACTCCTTGAACTTGTCGAAAACCTTTCGCAATAAGTCGAGCTTTGTAGATAGTAACATTACCGTCAGCGTCAGTCTTCTTCTTGAAGATCCATTTATTCTCTATAGCCTGCCTATCATCGAGCAAGTCAACCAAAGTCCATACTTTGTTCTCATACATGGATCCCATCTCGGATTTCATGGCCTCAAGCCATTTTGCGGAATCTGGGCTCATCATCGCTTCCTCATAGTTCGTAGGTTCATCATGGTCAGGTAACATAACTTCCAAAACAGGATTATCGTACCACTCTGGTGCGGATCTTACTCTGGTTGACCTACGAGGTTCGGTAGTAACTTGATCAGAAGTTTCATGATCATCATCATTAGCTTCCTCGCTTACTGGTGTAGGAATCACTGGAACTGATTTCAGTGATGAACTATTTTCCAATAAGGGAGAAGGTACAATTACCTCGTCAAGTTCTACTTTCCTCCCACTCACTTCTTTCGAGATAAACTCCTTCTCAAGAAATGATCCATTCTTAGCAATGAATATCTTGCCTTCGAATCTGTGATAGAAGGTGTACCCAACAGTTTCTTTTGGGTATCCTATGAAGACACACTTCTCCGATTTGGGTTGGAGCTTACCAGTTCTTGCCAAACCATAGTTCATAAGGTGTCGTCTCGACGGATTTAGATGGTGCCCTATTTAATGTGAATGCAGCAGTCTCTAAAGCGTAACCCCAAAATGATAGCAGTAAATCAGTGAGAGACATCATAGATCGTACCATATCTAGTATAGTACGATTACGACGTTCGGACACACCATTACGTTGTGGTGTTCCAGGTGGCGTGAGTTGCGAAACTATTCCGCATTGTTTCAAATGAAGACCAAACTCGTAACTCAAATATTCTCCTCCACGATCAGATCGCAGAAATTTTATTTTCTTGTTACGATGATTTTCCACTTCACTCTGAAATTCTTTG
Source organism: Triticum aestivum (assembly GCF_018294505.1). NCBI lineage: Eukaryota > Viridiplantae > Streptophyta > Magnoliopsida > Poales > Poaceae > Triticum > Triticum aestivum. The sequence goes on along the minus strand of NC_057812.1, from coordinate 536,523,524 downwards.
AACTTTTCAAATGTTTCAGACTTATGTTTCATCAAGTAGATATACCCATATCTGCTCAAATCATCTGTGAAGGTGAGAAAATAACGATATCCGCTGTGAGCTTCAATGTTCATTGGACAACATACATCAGTATGTATGATTTCCAATAACTTTGTTGCTCGCTCCATTGTTCCAGAGAATGGAGTTTTAGTCATCTTGCCCATGAGGCATGGTTCGCAAGTACCAAGTGATTCATAATCAAGTGATTCCAGAAGTCCATCAGAATGGAGTTTCTTTATGCGCTTTACACCAATATGACCTAAACGGCATTACCACAAATAAGTTGCACTATCATTATCAACTCTGCATCTTTTGGCTTCAATACTATGAACATGCGTATCACTACTATCAAGATTTAGTAAAAATAGACCACTCATCAGGGGTGCATGACCATAAAAGATATTACTCATATAAATAGAACAACAATTATTCTCTGATTTAAATGAGTAATTGTCTCGCATCAATCAAGATCCAGATATAATGTTCATGCTCAACGCTGGCACCAAATAATAATTCTTTAGGTCTAAAACTAATCCCGAAGGTAGATGTAGAGGTAGTGTGCCGACAGCGATCACATCAACTTTGGAACCATTTCCCACGCGTATCGTCACCTCGTCCTTAGCCAATCTTCGCTTAATCTGTAGCCCCAGTTTCGAGTTGCAAATGTTAGCAACTGAACCAGTATCAAATACCCAGGCACTACTACGAGCATTAGTAAGGTACACATCAATAACATGTATATCAAATATACCTTTCACTTTGCCATCCTTCTTCTCTGCCAAATACTTGGGGCAGTTCCGCTTCCAGTGACCAGTTCCTTTGCAGTAGAAGCACTCAGTCTGAGGCTTAGGTCCAGACTTGGGTTTCTTCACTTGAGTAGCAACTGGCTTGCTGTTCTTCTTGAAGTTCCCCTTCTTCCCTTTACCCTTTTTCTTGAAACTGGTGGTCTTGTTGACCATCAACACTTGATGCTCCTTCTTGATTTCTACCTGCGCAGCCTTTAGCATTGCGAAGAGCTCAGGAATCATCTTATCCATCCCTTGCATATTATAGTTCATCACGAAGCTCTTGTAGCTTGGTGGCAGTGATTGAAGAACTCTGTCAATGATACTATCATCAGGAAGATTAATTCCCAGTTGAGTCAAGTGGTTGTGGTACCCAGACATTCTGAGTATATGTTCACTGACAGAACTATTCTCCTCCATCTTGCAGCTGTAGAACTTATTGGAGACTTCATATCTCTGTCAATCCGGGCATTTTCTTGAAATATTAACTTCAACTCCTGGAACATCTCATATGCTCCATGACGTTCAAAACGTCGTTGAAGTCCCGGTTCTAAGCCGTAAAGCATGGCACACTAAACTATCGAGTAGTCATCAGCTTTGCTCTGCTAGGTGTTCATAACATCTGGCGTTGCTCCTGCAGCGGGTTTGTCACCTAGCGGTGCTTCCAGGACGTAATTCTTCTTTGAAACAATGAGGATAATCCTCAAGTTATGGACCCAGTCCGTGTAGTTGCTACCATCATCTTTCAAGTTAGCTTTCTCTAGGAACGCATTAAAATTCAACGGAACAACAGCACGGGCCATCTATCTACAACAACATAGATATGCAAAATACTATCAGGTACTAAGTTCATGATAAATTAAATTTCAATTAATCAAATTACTTAAGAATTCCCACTTAGATAGACACCTCTCTAATCATCTAAGTGATCACGTGATCCATATCAACTATACCATCACTACAAAAAAATACACATCCGTGACATTTTGGGCCGAATGAATTTTTTTTTGTCATACATATGACACCTCTATGACGATAATTGTGACAAAACCCGGTATCATCATAGATGTGGTGGGCTCCTAATTCTATGACAAAAAATCATGATAGAAAATGGGCGTCCTGGGCGGGCTGGAGACGCAACTACATGACATTCTTTGGGCCATCCATGACGGAAAAAACCATGGTAGAAGCGAGGGGGAGGAAAATTTCGGGGAGTTCCCGGTTACGGTGGGAGGTCAGGGGCCGAGCGATGCGCGCTTCTCTCATACACGTACGCACATGTGTGCGAGGCGTTGGCTCTAACTGAACCCGAGCGAGGCGTTGGGCATTAACTGAACCCGAGCGATTGCACTGCAGGCTACGCATTACTGAACCCGAATGATCAATCGATGGCTGTTAACTGAACCCGATCGAGCGATTCCTTCGCTACTGCTGCTAACTGAAGCTGATCGATGCTACCTCTGGATGAACAGTGAGCGTTGCGGGGGGGTTTGGATGAACAGTTCCTAGTGGGGGTGGATGAACAGGACCCCGTGGTGTTGCCTCTGGATGAACAGGACCCCGATCGATCGAGCCGGTTGGGGCTGGATGAACAGGACCCCGTGGAGGGCTGGATGAACAGGACCACCCCGTGGAGGGCAGGATGAACAGTAGACGGTGGAGGGCAGGATGAACAGTAGCACGTGGAGGGGTGGTTGAACAGGAGCCCGTGGAGAGGGCTGGTTGAACAGTAGCCGGTGGAGTAGCGCACGGTGGAGGCTGGATGAACAGGAGCCCGTGGATGAACAGTCGCAGGTGGAGGCTGGAGGAGGTCAACGGTGGATGAACAGTAGCTCGTGGAGGCTGGAGGGGGTCGACGGTGGAGATGAACAGTATCCCGTGGAGTCCTGTTTTGCGGTATGCCACACCCCTCCCAATGAACAGGACCCCCATTTCGACCGTAGCGCTCCAACACAAGTTCGTTTCCTCTGTTTTGCGGTACGCCACACCCCTCCCAATGAACAAGACCCCCGTTTGGACCGTAGGAGGTCAGTTTCCTCCGTTTTGCGGTACGCCAGACCCCTCCCGATCAACAGGATCCCGTTTCGAACGTGCCGGTCGAACACAAGGCCGTTTCCTCCGTTCTGCGGTACGTCAGGCCTCGTTTCCATCACATGTTCCGTCCAAGCCCTCTCGATGAACACGACGCATTCCGTTGCCTCCCCATGAACACGACGCATTTCATTGCCTCCCCATGAACACGACGACAACGCTGTTTCTCCGTTCCGACCCAGCCATGTACACGAGCCCTGGCCGTACGTATGCGCGAGTAGGCGTTCGAGACCCCGCCCGTATGTACACATATGTGGCCATATTTTCTTTCTTGCACCCTGGCCGTCGTACGTACGTGTACATGTTACGTGCGCGCCTCTACTATGACACGTGCGCGCCTCTACATCCAGCAGTATATATGTACGTACACGTTCGCGGCCAGAATGACAACGCTACGTACGCTTCGACCAGGTGGGTCCCGACTGTCAGGCACTTCCTTGCATGCGAAGATGTAGCTGGTGGGTCCCAACAGTCAGGGGCAAACATTTTTTCGTGAAATACGGTGGCCTGTCCGGTGGGTCCCTACTGTCAAGTGGAGGAATAATTATTTTGCATGTAATAAGGAGGCACTTCCTTGTTGCGGCCGTGGACCCAGCTGTCGGCCTGTCCATGTACAGTCCACGTCCGATGGAAGCCATTCCTTGACCACGTTGACCACGCCGCACCGAGAGCACTAGGGTGGTGGACGACGGCGAGGCCTAGGAAGGGGACGACGCGGAGCCAGGGAAGACGCAGCAGTGGATGCCCACGCGTGGAGGAGTACGAGGGTTCACTGGTTCGATGCGGTGTGAGGTTGCCGTCGCCGCAGAATAACAGGGGGTGTGGGTGAGTAGAGGGATGGCCTGGCCAGCGGTGGGAGTAGTAGGGGCGGTGAGGCCTCCGCCGCATCGCAGCCAGCCACGGGAGGCAGGAGCACGAGGCACGACCGGCGCTGGTTTGGGTGGCTGGAGCAAGAAGACCAGAGGTTGAAGAAGCACTACGGCCGTTGGATGTACATCATACGGTCACTGGATCTAGAATCGTGCATATTGACTAAGTTGACAAAGCCCTCCGTCCCCGTCAACTTAGTAGGCCCACAAGTCAGCCTCCCACGAAGGTGGGTCCCAGCTAGCAGGGGGTATTCATTTTTTTGTGCGTAATAAGGAGGCACTTCCGGTGGGTCCGAGCTGACAGCAGGGGGAACGTTTTTTTTTGCGAAATACGGTGGCCCGTCGGGTGGGTCCCAGCAATCAGGGGCAAATGTTTTCTTCGCGATATACTGGTGGGCATCCGGTGGGTCCCTGCTGTCAGGTGGAGGAATAATTATTTTCTGCGTAATAAGGAGGCACTTCCTTGCGGTTGCCGTGGACCCAGTTGTCAGCCTCTCCATGTACAATATTCTTCCGATGGAATTCGGTCGTTGACCACATTGACCACGCTGCGCCGACAGCACCACGGCGGTGGATGATGGCGAGGCCTAGGAAGGGGACGACACGGAGCCGGGGAAGATGCGGCAGTGGATGCCCACGCGGAGAGGAGTACGAGGGTTCACTGGTTCGGCTGCGCTGCCGTCGCCGCAGAATAACAGGGGGTGTGGGTGAGTGGAGTGGAGGGATGGCCTGGCCAGCGGTGGGAGTAGTATGGGGGCGGTGAGGCCTCCGCGGCAGCACAGCCGGCCACGAGATGCAGGAGCAGGCAGCACGACCGGCGCTGCTTTGGGCGGCTGGAGCAAGAAGACCAGAGGTTGAAGAAGCACTACGGCCGTTGGATGGACATCGTACCGTCAGTCGAGCTAGAATCGTGCATATTGACTAAGTTGACAAAGCCCTTCGTCCCCGTCAACTTAGTAGGCCCACTATACTGGGTCCCAGCTAGCAGGGGGAGTATTCATATTGTTTTGTGCGTAATAAGGAGGCACTTCCTTGCGTGCGAAGATTAGCTGGTGGGTTCGAGCTGTCAGCGGCGGTAATGTTTTTTTCGCGAAATACAGAGGCCGTTTCGGTGGGTCCCAGATGTCGGGTGGAGGAAATCATTATTTTGCACGTAATAAGGAGGCATTTCCTTGCGTGCGACCGTGGACCCAGCTGTCAGCCTCTCCATGTACAGTCCACTTCAGATGCATGTCGGTCGTTGACCATGCTGACCACGCCACGCCGAGAGCACCAGGGCGGTGGACGACGGCGAGGCCTGGGAAGGGAATGACACGGAGGCAGGGAAGACTCGGCCGTTGTTTTTGTTTCCCACGCGGAGGGGAGTACGACTGTACGAGGGTTTACTGGTTCGTCTATCGTCGCCGGAGAATAACAGCAGGTGTGGGTGAGTAGAGGGATGGCTAGGCCAGCGATGGGAGTACGGTGGGGCGGTGAGGCCTGCGCGGCAGCACAGCCGGCCGCAGGGAGGAGGGAGCAGGCAGTCCCGCCGGTGCTTGTTTGAGCGGCTGGAGCAGGAAGAGCAGAGATTGAAGAAGCACGACGGCTGTTGGATGGACATCCAACACTATACAGGCCATCTGTGGAAAGCCTCAAATCTGTGGAAAACAACATACATCCCATCTGCCATTATTTCAAATAATTTACAGCCCATTTGCTAATTCTTACGGGGTTTTTTTGGAGCTCATATTCTTTATGTTAGCATTACAGCCCATATTGTGGCCACGGTTAAAAAATTATACGAAATTTTGCATACGTCGGTGCGGTCTGAACTGTTTTTAACCCCGAAATTTCGAGTCACATTCAGACTGATTTTAAAAATAAATGTATATCAATATAAATTCCAATAAATTGTCCACGCATAAAAATCAATGCAATTTAAAATTTCGAAATGAAAAAAAAGATATTTGAAAATAATTGCCAGTTTGATGTGTTTTAAAAATGTACAGCCCATTTCTCATTACTAATAGGCCATTTTCTCACCCAGCCCAATGAAGCTCTCCTCGTCTTGAAAGATTTGCAGCCCAACAGGCCTGATAAAGTGACTTACTTGACAAATCACAAAAGAACTGGGCTAGCCATTTTCAGAAAGAAAAAAACTACTGGGCTGGTCTGTGGTAAACATAAAAGAAAAGGCTGTCTAGACAGGCCAGAGTGTCCCGCACAGCCCAGTTGACACCCTCCTTCCGTCTCAAAAACAAATTAGATAAATGCCACTCCAATTATGGCAATTCATAAAGATGCCACTGCAATTTTCAAACTTTGAAAAATGTCACTGCAATTTTTGCAAACTTTGAAAAACGCCACTGCAGTTTGCAAACTTTAAAAAATGCCACTCCAGACTTCGAAAAATGCCACTAGAAATGGCATGAAATGGCATTTTTCAAAGTTTGGAAATTGCGGTGGCATTTCTCGGATACACCAGATTTGGAGTGGCATTTATCAAATTAACCCAAAACAAAAATAACTGGGCGAGCTGCTGGGTCCCTAGTGTCAGTCGCTCGTTGTGCAATTCTCTCGTTTATTGACTACGTTGACAATGGCATGGGACCCAGATGTCAGAAATCCACTAGGAGGAGCCATTTTTTTATTGGCTTGAAATAAGGAGGCACTTGCTTGCGTACTGCCATGACCTTGGCGGGTCCCTGCTGTCATCCTCTCCACGTACAGTACCAGTTAGTCGTGCTTCAAAACTGATCGGCACGCCATTAAAAAAATAAAGGTCGATAACTAATGCGGCACCTCGGGCCAACACGGCCAGATCGCATTTTGCACGAGAAATTACACACCATGTTTCGTTGACATGTGGTCCCGTTCCAACATATCAGTGAGACGACGGCGAGTAGTAGGAGTATTTCTGAACGGACGTGTAGGCCGGGGCGCCTCTTCGTGAACCGTGGCAAACTCGCAACCGTCCACCTACTCTTCGCCTTTCCCTCTCGATTTGGAATTGCTGTCGCACGCTCTTCCTCTCCCTCCTCCATTTTCCTTCAGCCCTTCACCCTTTCTTCTGCCATTGTTCGATCGTCTTCTCCATGGAGGGAACAGGCCGGAAACGACCCCGTTATTCTTGCCCCGATCTGAAAGATGACGTGGTGGAGGAACTCATTGATCGGTGCGATGTCATCACCTCGGCTAGCATGGCAGGTTCGTTCAAGCCCATTCTCGACTCAACTAATAACATCATTACAAAGAACCCAAGAGTCAAGGAGCGGTTTGATCTCCCCTATCTTCTTCGCCGTGACCCTGATGACTGGCGCCGGCACGACGAATGCCTCGCCCTGTGCCAGTTGATGCCGCTTGATAATGATACATATGATGTTAAGATGCCATCGCTTGAGGGCAAGGCTTGGGTGGGTGCAAATGGAGATTGGGTTGTTTACATTGGGTCCAACTGCGAGTGGGAACTTGTGAATGTGTACACTCGTCACCGGGTTCCACTTCCAAAAATCTCAGCACACTGCCCAGAGGTTGAGCACACTGGTAATGTACGCACGTTCAAATACGATCATGGTGACTATCTTCTACGGAAGATAGCAATTTGTCGAGTTCCCAACCACTCTTGGAATTACAACAATTATCAAGTTGTTGCTATCTTCTACAAGCTTGTTGTCATCCTTCGTGGTTCGACTCCATGGATATTGCTCAAAAATCAGTTTCTGTACACGGATGAGTACTGTGATGCAATTCAATACGAGGGCCTTGTGTTTGCTGCCACCACTCGTGGCACTGTTTGTGCATGGCATCCTAGTAGTTTCGGTACGTTTGTCTTCCACCGTAATTATAATTGTTTCATCCACATGCATGCGGGTTAGCAAGTTTCCCTTTACTAATTAACCTTCTTCTTGTGTTTCCAAGGTCCTGTGAACATCCCACCACCTATACTTGAAAAATTTTATAACCAAGGGGGAGATGCCAATGGTGATGATCACGAGCATGAGGACGAGCAGCGCCCATATACTCTATGGCGCCTAGCAACTAATTCCGATGGATCACCTCTTCTTGTGTGTATACAATCCACTGATGATGTTACTGCTAAGGAAGCAGGTGTCTCCCATGGTCGCACTCTCCAGACCTATTCCAACACCCGTTGCATGGTATTCGGGATGGATACTAGTGTGCTAGCGCCAACTCCTTCTCCCTGGCACAAAATTTATAGTCTTGTAGAAAACTCGCTCTTCCTTGGACAAAACTATCGGATGATGGTGAAAGGCGATCCAACTGCTGTTGACACATTTATGAGAAGCAACTGTGTCTATACCTCAGACATTTGGGTGGTTCCCTACCCTGGTACTGATATAGTAGGCCGCTTCAGCCTGGATGATCAGTCCTGCATTGGTCTCCAGATCGACAACGGATGGCCCGTCCCGGAGAATCACTTGTGGTTCAAAGCAAGCGTTTCCAACGTCGCGGAATGGTTGAGTTGAAGTTCATTTCATGGCTTGTTATTTGTTGTGTGGTGAAAACTTTAGTATTTATAATGTATCCTTGTTGTCGATGTGGGTTGATGACCTGTTGTATGTAAAAAAATGATATGCCTGTGATAAACTTACTAAATGTATGAATGGCTTTCGAGTCGCTTCTCTAAATTTGTACTAGCTTCACATGCTTCGCGCGTCGGGCGGGTGTTTTTACTGTAGCCATATGTTAATGTGTTCGTTGTACGTAACCAGCACCTCGAATCCTCGATACTACTGTATACTATATACTAGTAGGAGTAAGTAGTAGGAGTAGTAGGGTGGCATGGTCCAGAACAAGCATTCACGTCCAGGAGTACAGCACACACCACCACCACGACATCCATCTGACACCATATTATTTCTTGGAGTCTGTGCTAGAGCAATCTCTTCAACCTCATCGTTTCTCTAACTTCAGCCATCGCGCGGCGGGCGAGGTGGGGGTTTGCCGATGGTCGGTTTCCTTAACTGCGGTCCCACTTGTAAGGCCAACTCCAACGCACGACCCCAAATGCACCTCCGTTTTGCACGAACTCCAATGATAATTTTGACTAGAAAAGCAAGACCAAAGAAAACAAGAACCACAAGAATACATTTTACTACTCCTGTAAGTTGGATTAGTGCCTTCTCGATGCATTCATTGTTGATCTGTGGAGGATCGATCTTGTGTGCTTCTTTCTTCTTCGAGTGTAAAGAAGTAGACGTTGCTTCCTCGCATCTAGTCTCATGTCTAGCCTCTACTCTAGTAGGAGTATCAACAAGTGCACTAATTTCATCTCTAGCCTCTGTGCTATCTAAAAGTGATAGAACATCTACTAAATTGCGCTCTATCAATATATGGATGTACTCTTCTTCCCAATACAAAAACTTGCATCCATTCTACTCCCTCCGTTAAACAATACATGCCTTCTATTTGTCAAAATATATATGTATCTAGACATGTCTTAGTATATAGGTACATCCATTTTTGGACAAATGGAAGTCAAGTATTTTGGAACGGAGGGAGTACACAATAAAAAATTTAAGTTAGCACAACTAGTCTAATCCGAGAGCAGAACCGAAGATTTGGTCGGGTTCTTCCTCCTTTTGCCGACACGTGGGACATCCAGCATCCAGGTCGTGTCATGAAAGAAAATAGAGTGGTAGTTGAAGCCACGAGATGTGCATCTTGGGTTAAACTGTAAATAGAATCTTACTACTCTTGAGTAACTCCAAAAGCGGCCACCGAAGATCTTTATTGGATTTTTTTTTCATCACCAGCATGTCGAGGTGAAAGATGTGCAGGTTCAGTGGGTCCTCTTGCGTTTTCACTGACATGTGGGGCCGCATGTGAGCAAACAGACGATGGGCTCCGCACGTCCGCTGGCTGGCTGAGAAGAGAGATAGAGGAGGGCTGAGCACGGACTGCATGAAATTTGTTCTACGTACCTCGATATAGGCTCGATATAGTGGGGTGGCATGGGCCATAACTAGCATTCACGTCTAGCAGTACGGCACATGCCACCCACACGAGTCCCATCCGACACCAATTTTCTTGGAGTCCATGCTACAACCATCTCTTCTCCCTCCTGTTTTCTCAGCCATCATGCGGTGGGCGGGGTGGGGGTTTGCCGATAGTCGCTTTGCTCAACTGCGGTCCCACTTGTAAGTGAAAATGCAACACTGCATGCATTCTCGCTTGAGCGGCATGCCGGACCAACCGTGTGGGGGTGCAAAGCAAACACGGCAGGCTTTTCCTTTTGAACTCGTAACTTGTAAAATTTGGTTCTGCTCCATGGCGCGACCGATAGATAGAAAATAACGATTTTGCCTAGAGTAATGAGAAGTTTGGTTCTGGCATAGTTCATGCATGGAGTACGTACGGAAATTATGAAGTTGATGCAAAAGTTAAGATAATTACTGTAGTATCATATACTACTACATGGATTTGATGGAAAGATAAAAATACATACGGATCCATCAACATTCAATGACATCCTCACACCCTAGTGCGCCGGGTCACCAACCGACGTGAGAGGAGCAGCGACGTTGGCGGCGAGCTCAACGTGCTTCTGAACAGTGTCGTCCAAGGTTGCCATGTGCTCCAAGAAGGCCAGCGTCCTATCGTCCTCCTCTTGCATGTAGTAGTCCTTGTGGACGATTTGCGTGTAGAGGTGGGTGATTATGTCGATGGTGTCTTGCTGCTCCAGGCGCTGCACGGCGAGCGCGACCTCGAGGTGGACATTCTCCGGCGCGACGGCGGGCAATCGCAGGGCCACCAGTGCATCGAAGAGGTTGTTACCATAGTGGCCGTTGAGGGTGGCGGACATCGCAGAGCCTGGGCGCATCGGCTAGAGGCTTACGTCAAAGTCGTCCGCAAGCTTCTTGACGATGGTGAACTTGCCGAGGAAACCGATGAGGACCTCGTCGAACAAGGAGACGAAGCTGTCGTCCAAGCGGCCCCTCGCCCTGGCGGCCTCAAGCAATACTACCTGGAGACGTTCCTCGGTGCCGGGCCACAGGCCAACATCGTGGACCATCTGGCACAGCCGGCTGATTCTCGCGCTCATCGCCTCCATGGGTCTAGCGTAGCTTCTAGTCAACTGATCTTGCGATTCGAGTGATCACTCAGCCCTAGGTTAGTGTGCGTAGGTGTGTAGGATTTCGTACTACTCCTCGGCCCTCTACTGCACCTGCCTTTGGCTGTATGATAGGTGGGCCAGCCACCCCCTGGGTCCACGTGTCATTCACCCAAAGGTAGTTCCTCACAGTGAATATGCGTTGGTCAAATTATTACATGTTGCTCCTCAAAGTGAAGTGACAAGACCCTGCGCCGGAGATGACACCTGAGTATAGGCACCGTGTTCGGCATACCATAATCAGCCTCACCGTCTGCAGTCACTAGCCCTATTCGACATAATTTCCCGTGCGTAGATGCCCGGGCATTGCACGGAACACCAAGATTGGGGGTGGACGGCTCCGGCAGCGGCCATCGCGCCAGATTTTTCCACGGCCTTCTACTCCTAGATGGGGAGGAGATGAGGCTGATTGTGAGGGACAAGGAGTTGTTTGTAAATAGGGAACAAGTGCGGGTATCTTTTTGCAAAAATGGAGAAGCTTGGTTTGTATGCGTCAGCTATTGGTGAAAGATGGGAGGCACAACATCATCACAAACTCAGGACCTATTTGATTCACAGGATTTTGAAAACGCAGGAACAGGACACGGCAATATTACAAGTTTCAAACTGATATTACAAATGTTAGAAGTAATGTTGCACCTACGAAGAGGGAATTACTAGGAAGTTTACGTAAGAACTTTCGTTACTTTAGGTGGATGCAGCATTATCGTACAAACTAAAATCCACCGCCCTAACAAGTCACTAATGGGCAAATAAGTTTTCGAGTCTCTGGCCACTTGATGTTTCAAAAACAAATTCAGCTTTTGCGGAGAAATGAGCTCCACCGTGTACCCGCGCGGGTGTGGCTGGGCACGAAGCGTGAGTACGTGCACGGTGCACCTATTCTCTTCTTGTATACGTACACCACCTACGTGGGGTTGTGTGAGAGAGATACAAACCTAGAGAGATATAGTGTGTGGGTTCTTGAGAGTTTTTTTGTGGGGGAGTCAATCAAAAAATTTAACATATGCAATGTGTGTGAAATAGAGTCCTGGATATAACATATATATAGAGGGGGTGATCCACGAGAAGAGAGTCGAGGTATCATCAGCTTGAGGTGTCCATAGAATCGAAGAGAGGGATGATGTGTGTGTGTGCGCGCGCGCGCGATCGAATTTGTGTGTGCCCACGTCAAAGATATAGAGTGGCTGGCCTACTGGAACGTGAGATGGGACATGTGCAGTTTGTCTCTGTGGCATGGATACCTACCTGCAGCGCTCGACTATCGGTGTGTGGTGGGGGAAGAGGGAGGCCCAATTAACTATAGAGGTAAAATGGCTGGTATATGTGTGGAGGAGGAGAGAGGCCTACCTCATGTATTAAGGAGATCGATCTGCCTCATGTATTAAGGGAGATCGATTGGCATCCATGCATATGTGCAGGAGATGAATAAGGTTGGGAGAGAGACAAAGCTAGAGTGTTAGAGGGGGTGGTAGTGGATTTGCTTCTAACAAATGGTGGGATAGGCTTGCTAGACAAATGGAGGGCACGCTGATACGTCCCCAACGTATCTATAATTTTTGATTGCTCCATGCTATATTATCTACTATTTTGGACTATATTGGGCTTTATTTCCCACTTTTATATTATTTTTGGGACTAACCTATTAACCGGAGGCCCAGCCCAGAATTGTTGTTTTTTGCCTATTTTAGTGTTTCGAAGAAACGGAATATCAAACGGAGTCCAAACGGAATGAAACCTTCGGGAACGTGATTTTCTCACCGAAAGTGATCCAAGAGACTTGGACCCTACTCCAAGGAGTCAAAGAGGAGGTCACGAGGGTGGGGGGCGCCCCCCCCTAGGGCGCGCCCCCTGCCTCGTGGGCCCCTCGATGCTCCAACGACGTACTCCTTGCTCCTATATGTACCTACGTACCCCCAAACGAACAGAGACGGAGCCAAAAACCTAATTCCACCACCGCAACTTTCTGTATCCACGAGATCCCATCTTGGGGCCTGTTCCGGAGCTCCACCGGAGAGGGCCGTCATCACGGAGGGCTTCTACATCATCATAGCCCCTTCGATGAAGTGTGAGTAGTTTACCTCAGACCTTCGGGTCCATAGTTAGTAGCTAGATGGCTTCTTCTCTCTTTTTGGATCTCAATACAAAGTTCTCCCCCTCTCTTGTGGAGATCTATTCGATGTAATCTTCTTTTTGCGGTGTGTTTGTTGAGACCAGTGAATTGTGGTTTATGATCAAGTCTATCTATGAATAATATTTGAATCTTCTCTGAATTCTTTTATGTATGATTGGTTATCTTTGCAAGTCTCTTCGAATTATCCGTTTGGTTTGGCCAACTAGATTGGTAGTTCTTGCCATGGGAGAAGTGCTTAGCTTTGGGTTCGATCTTGCCGTGTCCTTTCCTAGTGACAGAAGGGGCAGCAAGGCACGTATTGTATCGTTGCCATCGAGGATAACAAGATGGGGTTTATTTCATATTGCATGAATTTATCTCTCTACATCATGTCATCTTGCTTAAAGCGTTACTCTGTTTTTAACTTAATACTCTAGATGCATGCTGGATAGCGGTCGATGAGTGGAGTAATAGTAGTAGATGCAGAATCGTTTCGGTCTACTTGTCACGGACGTGATGCCTATATACATGATCATGCCTAGATATTCTCATAACTATGCTCAATTCTGTCAATTGCTCAACAGTAATTTGTTCACCCACCGTAGAATACTTATGCTCTTGAGAGAAGCCACTAGTGAAACCTATGGCCCCCGGGTCTATTCTCATCATATCAATCTCCATCACTTTAATCTTGCTTTGCTTTTTACTTTACCTTTACTTTTTACTTTGCATCTTTATACCAAAAATACCAAAAATATTATATCTATCAGATCTCACTCTCGTAAGTGACCGTGAAGGGATTGACAACCCCTAATCACGTTGGTTGCGAGTAGCTATCGTTTTGTGCAGGTACGAGGGACTTGAGCGTGGCCTCCTACTGGATTGATACCTTGGTTCTCAAAAACTGAGGGAAATACTTACGCTAATCTGCTGCATCATCCCTTCCTCTTCGGGGAAAACCAACGCAAGCTCAAGAGGTAGCACACGCCCGCAATATCAATAAGAGAGGAGATGGCTGCTTGTTGTCTGTGCACGTGCGTGTGAGAGACAGGTCAGGAGGCATGCACGAATGATGAGGGGGGCCGATGTGGTTGTGGTAAGCAGACGTAACTACATAGGAAGATCAATCGCCCTTTGTAAGAGAAAGGAGAGACATAACTTGTGAGGTACGTCGATCGATGGGGGGGTAGTTAAAGTCGATCTAGGTATATGTTGGGAGATCGATCGGTATACATGCATGTGTGTGTTAGAAGCAAATGAGGCACGAGGAGAAGGATAGAGAGAGAGGGATGCATGTAGGAGGTGGTACGAGAGGGATACTATATCGAGGGGGAGGAGTGTGCGAGTACGAGAACGATGAAAAGAGTGGTGGGAGTGAGGCATGGACGGTGACAAGAGAAGAGGGGAAGCTTGTGTTTGTGCTAGGCACACCTGGCTAGAGAGGCATATCGATCGATGTGTGCCGTAAAGAAGGAGCTGGGGGGGCCTACACACACCGTGGGTGAACGACCTAAAGTGAAAAGACGAATTTGCGTGATGGAGCTAGAGAATGCTGAGGGAGGGTGAGAGGGATGCGGGCGTGTGCATGCACAAGAGAAAGTTAGCGCTAGCTACAAAGATAAGAGGGTTGTGTGGGTGTAAAAGACGAATAGAGATCATATATACTTCATTATAAAAAGAGAATTCGGATATTTGAAGAATTTATCATAGTGTTTCAAACCGACGGATGTGTGAATATATATAACGGTGATACACATGGTGTGGTTATGAACATGGTATACTACATTTAATATATTTTATCTCTACTCTTATAAAAAACGGAGTTGTTGATGATGGTGTGCCTGCCATCATGCATTATAGGCCGTCTGATTTATATCTGGCGGATAGCAAGGCAACTATGATGGTTGAATTTGGCAACAATCATGATTGTAGATTCTTATTGAAATAGAGAAACGAATTCAAATTTAGTTCGAATTGCAGCGGTAGTATAGACATTTGGAATGCACTAAAATGTTGGTATGAGTAGGTTACATGCATTATACAGCAAGCGAAAAAAATTTAATCAGGCATAACATGGATTCATACTCCCTCCTTCCATCTATATAGGGCGTAATGAGATTTTTAAGACCGCCTTTGACTATTGACAAGATTAATAGTACATGACATGCACAATGTGAAAATTATATCATTGAAAGAACCTTTCACAGACGAATTTAACGGTGTGCTTTGTGTAAGTTGCATGTCATATATCATTGCTCTAATATTTGGTCAAAGTTAGCATTGAAAAACGCATTAGGCCCTATATAGATGGAAGGAGGGAGTAGCTTTGAATAGCATTTGTATAGTAAAACGGGGCAAGACTCTCTCTTTGTGTGGTGTGAATAGTTTTATTTTTTTCGTTTTCTTTTTGGTTGAGGGAAGTGCGAATTGATTTGGTACGTACAAGTACAATATTACTACACGTTAGGCTTGTCCCTAAAATTCAACCCGCGTCTTGTTATATCCCGAAAATTCAGATATCTTGCTCCCAAAACTGGCGCCTTCACAACCCGCGCCTTGCTATCCCGAAATTACAATGCGCGCGAAAACTCCCTCCAGCTGCCAAATCCCGACATGCGAAATCCCCCTTCTAACCCTGAGCCGAAAGGGCCGCTAGTTCAAATCGGTGGGGGGTACTTTTGTAACACACCCTACATTTTGGACAAGCGCGTTCCTAAGTCATGCTTCACCCCCTCCCATCACCCCCTTTTCGCCATTCGAAATCCTAGGCCGCCATAATCTCTCCGCTCCAGCTGTGAAACCCCACCCTCCTCCGTCCGCCACGTCACCGCTGCCCAGCCGGAGCCTCTTCCCCGACGACGTCGTCCACCGCAATAGCTCGACGTCCCTCGTCCACCTCCCCAGATGAGGATCCATCGTCCATCTCGTCGTCCCGCCGGTTCAGCCGCCCCGTCCTCCACCTCCAAGGAGCTGCTCCGATGATCGCCTCGTCTATCGCGGCTGCTCCATCCCCACAACGCCGCCTTAACCTGCTCCACCGGAACCGCAGCATCCTCACCGACTCCTCGGACGAAGCCGAGGCCTACTCGGTGCCACCAAAGAGGTTGTACACTCATCGCATCGCACCTTCTCCTTAACTCGACCTCCCGGCGCCGACGGTGCTCCATCCCGCACCCCTATGGAGCGGCTACCTTGAAGCCGACGCCATGGGCGACATCTCCACGGCGGCTCTCCCCCAGTGCGAGGCCCCTTCGGTGGCGGCGGCCATACCAGCCGGATCTGCTGCTGCTCCGGCTCTCGCTCGATCGCTCGCTCGCCTAGCTGCTGCTGCTGCTCTCCCCCTCGCTCGTGCTGCTGCTCTGCTCCGATTAAGCCACACTTCCGTTGACTGAATCGACTTTTGGGTCAGTCGATTTTCAGGGGTTGGGGGGGCTCGCCGGAGTTAAGGAAGAACCACCCGCAGCGGGGACGGGGGCTCGCCGGAGTTAAGGAAGAACCACCCGCAGCGGGGATGGGGGCTCGCCGGAGAGGTACCCTACTATCTATCTTAGGGTTCAAGGTGGGGGCGGGGGGACTAGAGGGCTGGCCGGGGCGGCGGTGGCGAGTTGTTTCGGGGCGGCGAGGCGGCGCTGGGGCCGGCAGTTCGGCCGGTGGTGGATGGCGGCTCAGGGGGGTGCAAGTTGAAGATGAACTGCAGGCCCTCCCTAAACTACATGTCAAGTGCCTCTCTGCTACCATTGCGTTCAGTTTTGACAGTAGCATTCAGATTCCACAGTAAATTTCAGTTTCAACAGTTAAGTTCAGAGTCAACGGTTTTTACCTCATCTGTTGTAGTCAGGTGGTTTTTGGTGATGTTAATTTTACATCCATTTTACATCATCTATTGGAGATGCTATTAGAATCCCATTTGAGATTGACGATGTCTGTCTTGTGCTGCTTCAGCCTTGACGTCTTACGGCTCACCGGAGCTGCTCCAACGACAGAACGATCCATCACAACAGAGCAGTGCCCTGGACGCCGTCTACAGATTCCTCAGATCTTCCTCCGCACCTCCGACAGTCACCTCTGCCTCAACTGCTTCAGCGACCAACCCAATGATGTTGAGGTCGACACGGCTACGGCAAAGAGGTTGTACACTTGTTGCATCACTTATTACTACACATTCACATCGATCCATTAGGGCTATTTTGGTTCAATGGAAAAACATCGATCCACTGGCTGTTACCATCACTCTAAATTTCTGCATGCTCTCCTTACATAATCTCACATATTTTTTTTCGTATGCATGTCAGATATTGTACACAGTCATGTTGAACATGTAGAGGAAAAGAGAAGAGTTTTGCGCGGTAATACAATGTCATGCAGACATCGCTCCATGGTGGGTTCAATGGCAAACCCTCCCCACCCCTCTCCAGATTGTAATCCAAAGGAAGATATATGTTCTGAGGCAGATTTGGACGCCGCTGACCACTCCTTTTTACCCCCCCCCCCCAAGGTGTTTGCTCTACCTTGGCATGATGATGTTAGTCATATCATGCATATGTTGCCTTGCAGTGCCTACTTTTGACATCATATATGTCATCTGCTTAGTTTAGACATGTTCTGTAATGCCACCTGGTTAGTTTCTATATCATATATGGGAATTATGCAGTCTCATGTCTTTTAGCCAGCCATAATATATGTGAAATGTGCAATGCCATCATGTTTAACCAGGCATCATATATTTGAATGATATCTTGGCCATCCTTTTCTTCATTACATTTCCATTTGTCGACAATGTTTGTACATTAAACTACTCTTCCTGTGAATCATCCATTTGGGTGGGAGATGGAAAAATCTGGAGTGAAAACAAGGCCTTCAGAGCAGACAGTGCTACCTGTCAAAGCAGATCTCTTATTGGGTCCCGATAGCTCCTCGGAGATGGATTCAGAGACAGATGACCAGTCCTATTCCCCCACTGAGGTGTATGCTCTAACTTGGCACGATTATACTGCTCATATCATGCATACGGTGTCTTGCATTGCATAGTTTAGACATCATATACACAATATTCAACATCATGTTCTTAGTTCAAACATCATATCAAATGCCCTATGTTTAGCATATAAATCACATATGTGAATTAATTGATGCGATCCTGATTACTTAGATAACATGTAGGTGAATTATGTCATGCGATCATGTTTAGTTATTCATCATATCTTTGAATTATGTTATGCTATGATATCCAGTTTAGATAGACATCATATATGTGAAATTATGTCATGCTATCTGTTTTAGTTAAACAATATACATGTCAACTATTTCATGCCCTCTTTTTTCCACACTATCTATTGCATCTGTCTCTCATAAAATGTATGTACATTCAACTATGTTTCCTGTTTATCAGCCATTTGAATTGGAGCGGGTGATGCCAGTATCTAGCGGACTAAAAACACGGTATTCAAATAAAACAGTGCTACCTCTTGGTGGAGATTGCACCCCGGTTGTACATGCACAAGAACCAGCCCTACCACACATAACCCAAACTCTCGCAGATTCTACCCCTACTACGATGGACAGAGAACCAGCTTCACCCAATCTAACCCAAACCCCAGCCGTTAGTAACCCAGTTCCTGTTGACACATCACCATCTCCACCATAGAGCTCCCAAACAAGACCAGTTAGTAAGGTAGCTCCAGTGCCCAAAGGGCCAGTACTATCATGGTGAACCCCAACTCCACCAGTTAGTACTCCTATTCCTGTGGAGGAAGCACAACCAGCTAGTCATAGTTTAGCATCTATCACATTTGATGTTGTTAAATCGTATGTGCGTATCTTCCCATCTTGGAAATATTATACTGAAGATGAAGAAAAATGCCAGTTGCAGGTGTTTGTCCAGGAGTTATGTGTAAGTAATGTTATTCATGGCAATTACTTTGCTTCGTCCCATACATCCTACCTCCATGATGGTTATAATACAGCAAATTTTCCCATTTTTCTCTATAGAGAAGGACCGATTTGGAAACTCGGGATGAGGTAACTTGTGCTAATACCTCTTCTATCTTCAAGAATGCTTGGTGGCAGTATCGGAATTACCTGAAGAAAACGTACTTCACCGGTAAAGAAACTCATCAAATTCCGTTACATTCTCCTAAGACACATTTACTGGACGATGACTGGGAATGCCTTGTTCTGTACTGGTCCCGAACCAAGAATGTGGTAAGGTCTATGAGCTCATTTTCTATTTTTAAGTATTATATTCTTGCGTCTTACTATACTCTGTTCATGTAGAACAAGTGCCTAAATCTGAAGAACAACTGTTCTAATTTAAGATTCCATTGCTACCATAGGACATAGATATATGGTTGTTTGATGCTTTTATTATGTACTAGTACTTGGCAATAGAAGACTTGGTAGTTTAATCCTGTCCACCTTACTAATGAACTGGTTCACCGAAATGAGTTTCATATACTAGTACATGCTAAACTTGTTATGTGTCTGCTTGTTTCTTCTTTTAGAATGCTCACAGAATATTGGGGAAGAGTGCCTTATTAAGCAACGGTAAAGGAAGTAGTGCAGATAAGGTTCAGGATAGTGACACATCCTGTCTTGGTTTAGTGTTGGAGTTACGGGCCACTACCGCTTGCACAAGCTATTCAAACTCACTGTCTGAATCAGTTCGGTTTCTTGAGTCTCAACTACAAGCTGAAAGACATCGTTCAGTTGTGCTGTGACAAGAAGCGGAAGTCCCTGGAGCATTCAGATGCATACTTTATGGTGCAACAGCAAGCGTTGGAGGATTTTAGCGCCAAATAGGACAAAGCTAATCAGCTTGCTAAGCTTATTGCCAGCATGGTGGATACCCAGGATAACGTTTCTTGAGCTCTTCTGAAGTTGTTTCAGTTATGCTCTTGTTTTGCTCCCGCGTTTATTTGCACTGGTGGCCAATTTTGACGGCCAGTGTATATGATATGCTGCTTTGTTCCCTATATTTGCACTGGTGGCGAACTTTGATGCCCAGTGGATGTAATATGTGTAATAGCCGTGATAGCCTAGCGTTAGTTGCTTGCTTATTTATTTCCTTGTTGTCTTGTTTACTCTTTTGCTTGTAGTCATTGCAGTTCTTTTTCCGCGGTTAACTAGTGGCTGCAATAACCTATTTTTTTAAAACTAGACCACAATAACCATGGGCTAATATTTACTGTAGTGACACTGGGCCTCCTACGGGCCGTAGAAACAGTGGGCCTTCTACGGGCCGTAGAAACAGTAGGCCTTCT
Source organism: Triticum aestivum (assembly GCF_018294505.1). Classification (NCBI taxonomy): domain Eukaryota; kingdom Viridiplantae; phylum Streptophyta; class Magnoliopsida; order Poales; family Poaceae; genus Triticum; species Triticum aestivum. Next base: position 536,503,254 of record NC_057812.1, on the reverse strand, counting down.
ATGGGCCGTAGAAACAATGGGCCTTCTACGGGCCGTATCATCAATGGGCCTTATACGGGCCGTATGATCGATTGGCCAAACATGGGCCAATAACAGGCCGCATTATGGCCGTAAACGGGCTAGAGTTGGAATCGTCCGTTCATGGGCTGACCGTAATGGGCCATCGTTAATAGGCCATATTTGATGACGCTATGAAAATGGCCCAACGTATTAACGGACCACAAACAGGCCGATTGTAACCACGGGCTGAATTTGGCCCACTAGCAGAAAATGACAGTAACGGGTCGTAAGTAAACGAATGCTGGAAATGAGCCCAAGAATAAATGGGCTCTGAGAAGGCCGAAAGATAACATGGGCTGGAAACGGCCCAACGGAATAACGGGCCGTTAATGGGTATAAAGTGATACACTGTTCATTACGGGCCAGTTTCACCACGGGCCGTTAATAGGCCAAGAGTTACATAGGGCCTCATATGGGCCGAAAGACGTCATGGGCCATACATGGGCCAGAAGTGAAAACGAGCTGGAATCATATTGGATGGCCCAGATGACGCTACTGGGCCTAATTCGGATAGGGCATAACGGGCCTTGGGTTAGCGGGCTGTAAATGGGCTATATGCGAACAGGTCGTTAACAGGTTTTCCATGGGTTGGCCCGCCACCTTTTGACCAAGTGAAACGGGCCGGCCTTTTCACAGGAATGGGCCTCTGTTGGGCCGTGCCACGTGTCGACGTATCATAGGTGCCTTCTGTCCAATGAGTGGATGACATCTGTCCCAACGATGAGCCAACACGTGTTTCCTCCAGCCAATGATGATTTTACACGTGGAAAATCCCCATTGGTCGGGGCTGTTAACGGGTTATCAGGTCCAAAACCTGACTCGATAGCTTAACAGCGTTCCGTTACGGTGGATGCCATGTGTCGGTCACCCTTGACGAATGCACTTCTGTGACACGCGATTTATCGTCATGGAAGTGGACACTTCCGTGATGATAATTTTGGTAATGTCATGGAACACTTCTATGACAGCACAGGTATGAATATCTTGATTCTGTCATAAATTTTTCATGGATGTACATGCATGACAAAAAACGCGACCTACTATGACAAACACATATCATCACAGAAGTGTATTTTTTTTGTAGTGCATGTTCGATCATCACGTGAGATGGAGTAGTTTTCAATGGTGAACATCACTATGATGATCATATCTACTATATGATTCACGCTCGACCTTTCGGTCTCTAGTGTTCTGAGGCCATATCTACATATGCTAGGCTCGTCAAGTTTAACCCGAGTATTCTGTGTGTGCAAAACTAGCTTGCACCCATTGTATGTGAACGTAGAGCTTATCACACCCGATCATCACGTGGTGTCTCGGCACGACGAACTATAGCAACGGTGCATACTCAGGAAGAACACTTATACCTTGAAATTTAGTGAGAGATCATCTTATAATGCTACCACCGAACTAAGCAAAATAAGATGCATAAAGGATAAACATCACATGCAATCAATATAAATGATATGATATGGCCATCATCATCTTGTGCCTTTGATCTCCATCTCCAAAGCACCATCATGATCGCCATCGTCACCGGCTTGACACCATGATCTCCATTGAAGCATCGTTGTCATCTCGCCAACTATTGCTTCTACCACTATCGCTACCGCTTAGTGATAAAGTAAAGCTATTACATGGCAATTGCATTTCATACAATAAAGCGACAACCATATGGCTCCTACCAGTTGACGATAACTGTGTTACAAAACATGATCATCTCATACAATAAAATTTAGCATCATTTCTTGACCATATCACATCCCAACATGCCCTGCAAAAACAAGTTAGACGTCCTCTACTTTGTTGTTGCAAGTTTTACGTGGCTGCTACGGGCTGAGCAAGAACCGTTCTTACCTACGCATCAAAAACCACAATGTGGTATAGTGATTGCTTTTTGATCTTCAGAAAGAACCCTGTTCATTGAATCCAATTCATCTAAAGCTGGAGAAACAGACACCCACTAGCCACCTGTGTGCAAAGCACGTCGGTAGAACCAGTCTCGCATAAGCGTATGCATAATGTCGGTATGGGCCGCTTCATCCAACAATGCCACTGAATCAAGAATCAACTAGTGACGGCAAGCAATATGTATATACCCACGCCCACAACTCCTTTGTGTTCTACTCGTGCATATAACATCTACGCATAAACCTGGCTCAGATGCAACTGTTGGGGAACGCAGTAATTTCAAAAAAAATCCTACACACACGCAAGATCATGGTGATGCATAACAACAAGAGGGCAGAGTATCGTCTACGTACCCTCGTAGACCATAGGCGGAAGCGTTATGACAACGCGGTTGATGTAGTCGTACGTCTTCATGATCGACCGATCTAGTACCAAAGATACGGCACCTCCGCGATCTGCACACATTCGGCTCGGTGACGTCCCGCGAACTCACGATCCAGTAGAGCTTAGAGGGAGAGCTTCGTCAGCATGACGGCGTGATGACGATGATGATGTTGCTACCGGAACAGGGCTTCGCCTAAGCACCGCTACGATATTACCGAGGTGGATTATGGTGGAGGGGGGCATAACACACGGCTAAAGATCAATGATCAACTTGTGTGTCTATGGGGTGCCCCCCTCCCCCGTATATAAAGGAGTGGAGGAGGGGGAGGGGCCGGCCTCTCTAGGCACCCCCCAAGGAGTCCTACTCCCACCGAGAGTAGGATCCCCTCCCCCTTCCCTTTGTTGGTTTTAGGAGAGAAGGAAGGAGAGGGAAGAAGGAAGGAAAGGGCCCCCCTCCCAATTCGGATTGGGCTTGGGGGGGTGCCCCCTCCTTTGCTTCTTTCCCCTCTCTTCCACTAAGGCCCAATAAGGCCCATATACCTCCCGGGGGGTTCCGGTAACCTCCCGATACTCTGGTATACTCCCGATTTCACCCAGAACCATCCGATGTCCAAACATAGGCTTCCAATATATCGATCTTTATGTCTCGACCATTTCGAGACTCCTCGTCATGTCCATGATCAAATCCGGGACTCTGAACTACCTTCGGTACATCAAAACACATAAACTCGTAATACCGATCGTCACCGAACGTTAAGTGTGCGGACCCTACGGGTTCAAGAACTATGTAGACATGACCGAGACATGTCTCCGGTCAATGACCGATAGCAGAACATGGATGCTCATATTGGTTCCTACATATTCTACGAAGATCTTTATCGGTCAAACCACATAAGGATATATGGTCTTCCCTTTGTCATCAGTATGTTACTTGCCCGAGATTCGATCGTTGGTATCCCAATACCTAGTTCAATCTCGTTACCGGCAAGTCTCTTATCTCATTCTGTAATGTTACATCTCGTAACTAACTTATTAGCTACATTGCTTGCAAGGCTTATAGTGATGTACATTACTAAGAGGGCCCATAGATACCTCTCCGACAATCGGAGTGACAAATCCTAATCTTAATCCATGCCAACTCAACAAACACCATCGGAGACACCTGTAGAGCACCTTTATAATCACCCAGTTATGTTGTAACATTTGGTAGCACACAAAGTGTTCCTCCGGTATTCGGGAGTTGCATGATCTCATAGTCATAGGAACATGTATAGTTATGGAGAAAGCAACAGCAACAAACTAAATGATCATCGTGCTAAGCTAACAGATGGGTCAAGTCAATCACATCATTCTCTAATGATGTGATCCCATTAATCAAATGACAACTCATGTCTATGGTTAGGAAACATAACCATCATTGATTCAACGAGCTAGTCAAGTAGAGGCAAACTAGTGACTCTCTGTTTGTCTATGTATTCACACATGTACTAAGTTTCCGATTAATACAATTCTAGCATGAATAATAAACATTTATCATGATATAAGGAAATATAAATAACAACTTTATTATTGCCTCTAGGGCATATTTCCTTCACATTGCTATGTAAAGTTTTGACCTCTCCAATCCCACTTTTATCAATTTTTGCATCAAGATCTAAAAACTCTGAATCATTGGGACGCCTTCTAACTAAAGTTGACTCATCTCCAGTCACATGTTTATCAAGATTCATATTGGCAAAAAAAGATTTAATAGGAGACACACCAATCACTTTTAGATCTTCATCATTATTATCATGAAAACTAGAAGAACACGCTTTCACAAAGTAATCTTTTTTAGCACGCATCCTAGCGGTTCTTTCTTTGCACTCATCAATGGAAATTCTCATGGCTTTGAGAGACTCATTGATGTCATTCTTAGGTAGAATAGATCTAAGTTTCAAAGAATCAACATCAAGAGAAATTCTATCCACGTTCCTAGCCAACTCATCAATTTTAAGCAATTTTTCTTCAATCAAAGCATTGAAATTCTTTTGTGAATTCATAAATTCTTTAACACTAGTCTCAAAATCAAAGGGCATATTATTAAAATTTACATAAGAGTTGTTGTAGGAATTACCATAATTATTAGAGGAATTACTAGGAAACGGCCTAGAATTAAAATTTCCTCTATACGCGTTGTTACCAAAATTGTTCCTACCAACAAAATTCACATCCATAGATTCATTATTATTCTCAATCAAAGTGGACAAAGACATATCATTAGGATCAGAAGAAACACTCTTATTAGCAAACAATTTCATAAGTTCATCCATCTTTCTACTCAAAACATCAATCTCTTCAATAGCATGAACTTTTTTACTAGTGGATCTTTCGGTCTGCCATTGAGAATAATTAAACATAATATTGTCTAGGAGTTTAGTAGCTTCTCCTAAAGTGATTTCCATAAAAGTGCCTCCCGCGGCCAAATCTAAAAGATTTCTAGAAGCAAAATTCAATCCAGCTTAAAAATTGTATAATCATCCATAAATTCAAACCATGTGTAGGGCAATTACGTATCATTAATTTCATCCTCTCCCAAGCTTGTGCAACATGCTCATGATCAAGTTGCTTAAAATTCATAATATCGTTTCTAAGAGAGATGATCTTAGCGGGAGGAAAATACTTAGAGATAAAAGCATCTTTGCACTTATTCCATGAATCAATACTATTTTTTGGCAAAGAAGAAAACCAAGTTTTAGCACGACCTCTAAGTGAAAACGGAAATAGCTTCAATTTAACAATATCATTATCCACATCTTTCTTCTTTTGCATATTGCACAAAACAACAAAGTTGTTTAGATGGGTAGCGGCATCTTCACTAGGAAGGCCGGGAAATTGATCTTTCATGACAAGATTCAACAAAGCAGTATTAATCTCACAAGATTCAGCATCGGTAATAGGAGAAATCGGGGTGCTAATAAAATCATTGTTGTTGGTAGTGGAGAAGTCACATAATTTAGTATTATCTTGAGCCATCGTGACAAACAATCAATCCAACACACAAGCAAACAAGAAGCAAGTAAAAGGAGGCGAACAAAAAAGGGCGAATACAACAGCAAAGGTGAAGTGGGGGAGAGGAAAACGAGAGGAGAATGGCAAGTAATGTAATGCGAGGGATAAGAGTTTGTGATGGGTACTTGGTATGTCTTGACTTGAGCGTAGATCTCCCCGGCAACGGCGCCAGAAATCCTTCTTCCTACCTCTTGAGCATGCGTTGGTTTTCCCCTAAAGAGGAAAGGGTGATGCAGCAAAGTAGCATAAGTATTTCCCTTAGTTTTTGAGAACCAAGGTATCAATCCAGTAGGAGACTACACGCAAGTCGCCTAGTACCTGCATAAACAATCAAGAACCTTGCAACCAACGCGATAAAGGGGTTGTCAATCCCTTCACGGCCACTTGCAAAAGTGAGATCTGATAAACATAATAAGATAAATATTTTTGGTATTTTTGTTGTATAGATTGGAAAATAAAGATTGCAAAATAAATAGTAAACTAGAATTGTAGATCGGAAACTTATATGATGTAAAGTAGACTCGGGGGGCCATAGGTTTCACTAGTGGCTTCTCTCATGATAGCATATATTACGATGGGTGAACAAAGTACTGCCGAGCAATTGATAGAAAAGCGCATAGTTATGAGAATATCTAGGCATGATCATGGACATAGGCATCATGTACGTGTCAAGTAGACCGAAACGATTCTGCATCTACTACTATTACTCCACACATCGACCGCTATCCAGCATGCATCTAGAGTATTAAGTTAATAAGAACAGAGTAACGCATTAGGCAAGATGACATGATGTAGAGGGATAAACTCAAGCAATATGATATAAACCCCATCTTTTTATCCTCGATGGCAACAATACAATACGTGCCTTGCTGCCCCTACTGTCATTGGGAAAGGACACAAAGCTAAGCACTTCTCCCATTGCAAGAAAGATCAATCTAGTAGGCCAAACTAAACCGATAATTCGAAGAGACTTGCAAAGATATCAAATCATGCATATAAGAATTCAAAGAAGAATCAAATATTGTTCATAGATAATCTTGATCATAAACCCACAATTCATCGGATCTCGGCAAACACACCGCAAAAAGTATTACATCGAATAGATCTCCAAGAACATCGAGGAGAACTTTGTATTGAGAACCAAAAAGAGAGAAGAAGCCATCTATCTAATAACTATGGACCTGAAGGTCTGTGGTAAACTACTCACACATCATCAGAGAGGCTATGGTGTCGATGTAGAAGCCCTCCGTGATCGAATCCCCCTCCGGCAGATCGCCAGAAAAGGCCCCCAGATGGGATCTCATGGGTACAGAAGGTTGCGGCGGTGGAGAAGTGGTTTTGGGGGCCCCCTGGATGTTTTCAGGGTATAAGAGTATATATAGGCGAAAGAAGTAGGTCGGTGGAGCTCCATGGGGCCCACGAGGGTGGGGGCACGCCCCCTGCCTCGTGGAAGCTTCGCGGACTTCCAGACTTGTACTCCAAGTCTCTTGGGTGACGTTTGTTCCAAGAAAGATCCTCGCGAAGGTTTCATTCCGTTTGGATTCCGTTTGATATTCCTTTTCTGCGAAACACTGAAATAGGCAAAAAAACAGCAATTTGCACTGGGCCTTCGGTTAATAGGTTAGTCTCAAAATAATATAAAAGTGCATATTAAAGCCCATTAAACATCCAAAACAGATAATATAATAGCATGGAACAATAAAAAATTATAGATACGTTGGAGATGTATCACCCCCTTGGGCGCGCCCTCCTGCCTCGTGGCTTCCTCTGGAGTTCCAGACTTCGACTTCAAGTCTTCTGGATTGCTTTTGGTCCAAGAAAGATCATTGCGAAGGTTTCATTCCGTTTGGACTCCATTTGGTATTTCTTTTCTGCAAAACTCTAAAATAGGCAAAAAAAACAGAAACTGGCACTAGGCCTCTGGTTAATAGGTTAGTCCCAAAAATAATATAAAAGAGCATATTAAAGCCCATTAAACATCCAAAACAAATAATATATGAAAGTGCAACTATCCCTGGGTGGTTTTGGTAATTCCTAACAACATATAGTTCATTGAGCTAATGCAATTTCAAGATAAACATTTCAGGAAAGCTCAATGATTGACATGGCATGGATGAGAAAAGTGGACCCCTCAAAATGCTAAGAACAAAGAATTGGCTCAAGCTCAAAGCTCGGGACTCTACATATTTTCATTTTAAGTGATCCAAGATCACATTGAGTCCATAGGAAAAGCCAATACTATTAAGAGGGGATGAGGTGTTGCCTAATGGCTTGCTTGCTCAAAGTGCTTACTGATATGCTCCAAAACCCTCAACTACTTTCTCATATCCACATATGTCCCAAACCAAAAGTCAAACTCGGCCCCACCAAAATTTCCTATCCGGCGCCACTGAGTTCAGTTGTCATAGCCACTGCCAGAAACCCTAGTCTTTTCGGTCTCACCGATAGGGATCTCGGTCTCACCGAGATGGGATTGTAATCTCTCTGTTTCCCTTCGTAATATTTCGGTCAAACCGAGATGAGCGATCGGTCCCACCGAGATTGCAATGTAAACTCTCTGTTTCCCTTTCGTAACACTTCGGTCCAACTGAGATGAGCGAATCGGTCCCACCGAGTTTTCCTGACCAACTCTCTGTTAGTCCATTACCAAAATCGGTCTCACTGAGTCTGTGTAATCGGTCTCACCAAGATTATGTTATGCCCTAACCCTAACGAAATCGGTCCCACCGAGTTGACATGTCGGTCCCACTGAGAATCCTAACGTTCACATTTTGAACTAAATCGGTCTGACCGAGTTTCATGATTCGGTCCCACCGAGTTTGGTGATTTGTGTGTAATGGTTAGGTTTTGTGTGGAGGCTATTTATACCCCTCCACCCACTCTTCATTCGTGGAGAGAGCCATCAGAACATGCCTACACTTCCAATACATATTTTCTGAGAGAGAACCACCTACACTTGTGTTGAGGTCAAGATATTCCATTCCAACCACATAAATCTTGATCTCTGGCCTTCCCCAAGTTGTTTTCCACTCAAATCTTCTTTCTACCAAATCCAATCCTATGAGAGAGAGTTGAGTGTTGGGGAGACTATCATTTGAAGCACAAGAGCAAGGAGTTCATCATCAACACACCATTTGTTACTTCTTGGAGAGTGGTGTCTCCTAGATTGGATAGGTGTCACTTGGGAGCCCCCGACAAGATTGTGGAGTTGAACCAAGGAGTTTGTAAGGGCAAGGAGATCGCCTACTTCGTGAAGATCTACCCTAGTGAGGCAAGTCCTTCGTGGGCGACGGCCATGGTGGGATAGACAAGGTTGCTTCTTCGTGGACCCTTCGTGGGTGGAGCCCTCCGTGGACTCGCGCAACCGTTACCCTTCGTGGGTTAAAGTCTCCATCAACGTGGATGTACGATAGCACCACCTATCGGAACCACGGATAAAAAATCTCTGTGTCAACATTGCGTTTGCTCCCTCAAACTCATCCCTTTACCTTCATATGCAATTGTTTTACATTCCGCTGCTATACTCTTAGAATTGCATGTGTAGGTTGATTGCTTGACTTGTGCTATGTTGCTAAAATCTGCCAAGAACTAAAATTGGGAAAAGGCTAGATTTTTATTTGGTCAAGTAGTCTAATCACCCCCCCCCCCTCTAGACATACTTTTGATCCTATAATATAATAGCATGGAACAATCAAAAATTATATATACGTTAGAGATGTATCAACAGCGAGGTCTTCGGGTGGCGATGGTGGCCCGCAGTGACGGTGTCGGTGAAGGGGGGCACCGGGCTCGTTACCCCTTCCCTATCCAGATCGGGTCGGGGAAGACGAGCGAGAGGGGAGGTGAGCTGGAGACGGGCGGCAGGGAGGAGGCCCGGCGACGCCGACGGGCGATCCGACGGGGTCGATGGGGACGATCCCCTCCTCGATCCAGATGGGATCGAGAGGTGGGGCTGGCGAGGGGGAGTGGGGGAAGTGGGGCGACCGGGCTGGGGTTCGATGGGGAGTGGGGGTTAAGGGAGGCGGCTGGGCCAGCCTGGCTAGCCCAGTGGCTAGCTGGGTCGAGGCCCAGCGAGGGGTTGCCCCCTTTTATTTATTTATTTGGTATTTAGGTTTTTTTGTTTTTATCATTCTTTTCTTTTGTGTTTTCTTTTAGTTTCTCTTTTATTTTAGTTCTATAAATTATAAAAGTAGTCCCTAATTTAGTCTAAATAAATATACTATTGCCATATAAGTTTGGGCAACTAAATAAAATATTTTAACATTTTATTAATTGTAAAAGGCATTTAATTAGTTGTTTTGCTACGGTTTTATTTAATTTTAGGACATTCAAACACTTTTAAAGATGTTGGTTTCTCCACCATTATTACCTATGCATTATTTTCCACCTCTATAACATTTTAGTTTTCATATTTGAAAACTTTTACCGTTGACTTGATTTTGAATTCGAATTTGAATCAGTTCTGAACCAACGCAAGTTTAACTATAGTAACCGTGGTGACATGGCATCATTAGCAGGGAATTATTGTAGCTTAATTATCTGGGCGTCATAGAAGTGTTGTGGCCGGCAAATCGACAGCGGCGGTGACGAAGCAGAGACAGTGATGAAGACGACAGGGGCGGCGCTCTGCTGCTCCTAGTGTTGTGTGCGTCGACAAGGAGAGGAAGAGCGGGGCGACGGGGCTCGGGGGCAGATTGGGGTGTGGTCGGGACGGCGGTGAGCGTGGTGGTGGTGAGCGGCGGCGGCGAACCCGTTCGAGTGGGTAAGAGAGAGAGGTTCAGGGGAGGGGATGAGCATGGGGCGAGTGGGAGGGGGTCGAGGGGTATCATGGCGTTCGAGGGCGTCAGCACCGGCGAGCAGACGGGCAGGAGGTGGCTCCCTCGGGCATGCGTGCGTCGACACACCTCTGCCTTCTGGCAGATGTGGGAGACGACTGGCAGTTGCCAGGTTGGATGGGCCGGCTGGAGGAGCTGGGCCACATATAGGTAAGGTCGGGTAAGGTTTGCTCTCCTTTTTATTATTTTATGTTTTCTATTTTGTATTTAACACTTGCCATTGTTTTACAAATTCAAATGAATTCAAAACAATGCCAAATATTCTCTGGCCATTTTTATGTTGCTTAATGGACCTTTCCAAAAGCACACAAAATATATTAGAGGAATTTGGAAATATATTCCATATATTAAGAATATAAATCCAAATTCAAATACAATAGTGATTTAAATTCAGAGCCCAAATAATTTCTTTAAAATGTTCATTATTTTTTATATGGATAAAAACCATTTCCAAAAATATCAAACATCAATGAAGAGCATTTTGGGTTCATTGAATGCAATTTTTTTAGCCAGACCTATTTGAAAATCGAAGTGCTAGGGTTTGATCACCCCCATTTCAAAATTAATAGAAATTTGAACATGATGCATGGATGTAGATGCAACTATTTACAATCAATTTCTAGGGCTATGACAGTAGTGCGGACATGTTTTTCGAGATCTAAATTTGACCATAAATTTAACCACCAAGACCGACTGCGACAGGAGCAAAAATTATACCACTGAATTCGTATCGAAATACGAATTCAGTAGTATAATCGATATGAATTCAGTGGTATAATTTTTGCTCCCGCTGTAGTCGGTCTTGTTGACTAACTTTAGAGTCAAACTCAAATCTCAGGAAGCACGGGCGCACTAGATTGTGGAATGGGAGGAGTGCCTAAATAGCTCATCCCCACTGTCTCAATTCTCTCAACATGCACACATGCCACCTCATCACCCCACTAACTATTTATCTTAACATGCATGGGAAATGATATTTATATATTATATCTATTTTAAGTTTTATTTAAATAGCATAAAAAATATTGCAACCAATTCTCACAGCAATGTGCGGGATATCATCTAGTTTGTTTGTAAAGTGGGGGAAGTTGTCCTTGGGGCCTGTCAAAGGGGGCCATTTAGCTCAACCAAGCTAGTCTCGCAAGCGGCAGCTGTAATGCCCTCACCAGACCCATCAGTTTACCCACCGACCTAGCCGTTCCGTCTAGGGTCAAGACTGGCCCCATATGCCAACACTAGTTTTTTCTGCGTACTTTGTACTCAAACTCAGTCGTCGGCCCAGCATGAATGTTCCCTCTTAGCGCTTAACTTTAAGGTTCCTTTCGGGTGGGCTCTCAGGAAAAAAAAGGTGCCCTTGTTGACATGAGTAGTCTGTCAATCCTATTAAGCCGTGATGTCACAACAATGTCAAGGTGGGCTTTGGGTCTATTCAAGTGTGGTCGTCCTTTTTATGGTTGTGCTAGTCTGCTACACGTGGCTCAGTTGATCCCCACCTAGGAGTAATGGAGTCGGCAACCGTACGATTGTGACATATAGCCATTCAATGTATGCTTCATGCTTATTATCTTTCGATTGTGCAATGTTTTAAAGCATTTTCAGAAACTAACTTATTTCTATGTCTAAATAGTTAACACTCGCTAACCTATTTTTCTCAATATGCAAACATGTCACCTCACCATTCAACATGCTACTTACCTATTGATTACTAGCTAGGAGATTAGATGAGAGTGGCAGAGCTAGCAGGCCAAAGAAAAATCATAAATAGTTTGGAGGCAAAAGATTATATATTTTTTCCAATCTAAGCCTTCCCCAGAAAAAATCTCCACAAAGTGATCCAAGGTTGAGGCGTAATGGTCTCCCGAACTCAACATAGCTTCGTCAACGCCTCACTGTTTTGTCTCAAACAAGTTGAGCTAGGCTTGAGGTGAAACCCATACGATCTCGCAACCAACTCATGGTTCTAGCACATGGGTAGTAAGCTTGCATGCACCCCTGTCCATGGCTAGTTCTCTAGTGATACTCTAGTCCTTCGGATCTCTCTTTACGGACTCCCCGCCAAGCCTATCACAACCTCCTCCTTTACCCAGGCTTAGGACCGGCTATGTTGAGACAACATAGACGGAGTTAGATGTCAACAAGGTCAAGATAAAAGAAATTGAACAAGGCCTCACATAGCAACACAGACCACACTGGTAGACAGCACAAAAAAATTGAACAATGCAACGGACCCTCATCGTCTTACCGCGGTAGCAAGAAACCAGACTAACTAAACCTGATTTGGACGTCCAACAAATTGCAGCTTCGGACCGAGTCTTGGCATTAAACTACACTTCCGCAACGCAGTCAAAAGCTAAGAGGAAAGCAGGAGGATGGATGCTACCTCCTAATGGACATGTGAAGCTCAATGTGGACGCTTCATTTGATGAGGACCTTCTTAAGGGGACAGCTAGTGCAATTATTTGAGATAATAGGGGCAAATTCATAAATGCGGGGAATTGAAAATTTGGCTTCTATTACGATGTGCTATGTGTTGAAACTATTGCGTTGAGATATGGTCTTTGCCTAGCACAAATAGTAGGTTGCAACAAGTTTATTGTCAATTCAGATAATCTTGAGGTTATCAGTACGATGAATGAAGGAGCACGATCTACAGGTCCAGCGGCTGCAATCTTTGATGATTGCTATCATATCGCGTGCAGCTTCCCTTATACCTTCTTTGTGCACTGTCCTAGAGAGGCTAATTCTATTGCTCATGAATTAGCAAATTTGGCTAAGGGCCCGTCTTGTAATAGATTTTTTGTTCAGCCTCCTAGCAAGCTCATCCTTTTCTTATTAAGTGACTTAACACTGGTTGAATCGTAAATAAAGAGTAGGATATGTTTTAAAAAAAACCTTATTTAGACCCCACTAACCAGTGAATGCCATATTTATTTTAACAATCCCAGCAAACGTTCTTAGGATCGTCAGATCCCAATCAAATCCATGGCAATTACTTTGCACAGCGTGGCAATTTTCTAAAAAAAATTGTACAACATTGCAACTCTCGCTCTAAAACATGGCAATCGTTTGCTCGCGTCTCCTTTCACAGAGTTGGAGGGTTTCTGCCAGTAATTTTGGGGATGGGCCTGTCCATTACCTGCCAAACGAGGCCTACAGTGTCTAAAATAACCGTTTTCCGTTAAAAAATTAACAATTTGGCACCACCAACAAGTTCATTAATGAATCAGAGATAACCAAAAAAAGCACAATTATACTGCTGACTTACTTCAACAATCCAATGAATAGAACAAATATAGCTACAATCACCGAGTACCACTCGTCTATCATCCAGACAAATGAAGTTCTAAACAGCTGACTAGCCCTGTCTATGCTGAATTACATGTAGAGATAAAACAAATCAGACAAGGCCTTGCAGCACAGATCCGGTCCCGTCCTTTGCCATGGAACCAGCACAAAGGTGACTTTCTATCTTTTGATCTGTTTCCTCGACTGCGGATTTGGGGTGACACAACAGCTGTGATGAGAGCGAGGCGAGACCAAAACTTTTCATATAATTTACACATTTACTAATGAATCAACGGGATGCAGTCCGCTAGCACAGCAACCAGGCAATCTTGGACACCGGCTGCCTCTTTTGGCCCCGAGGGAGTATCTGACACTGCCCTGCACTGTCCCTCTGGTTGAATGCGGAAGGGCCTGGCCTTTGAGGGGGGGCAATGCGGCAAACCAAGAACGATAAATTTCTTCTAGAGAATTTCCTACGCGTAATACATATACAAGCTATTTGCAGCAGCGCATGCGATGGAATTCTCAGTAGGGTGCCATGCGAGGTGGAGCAACTTCGTCGAGAAGTCTAACGAGTTTCCATTGGCATCAACACCTAGATTTTCCCCACCTGTAGACAAATTGCCTCGGGAATGAAACTAGGTAAAGAAAAAAGAAACGCAGAAATTTCTCAGACAATGTTCAAACAAAGACACTCACCTCTTCGCACACCACGGGTCATAGAGGTCAGCGTCCCCCGCGTGGGTCTGGTCGGGTTTGCAATCTGACGTCTACATGGCAGCCAAATCCGACAATGAAACACAAGTTCAGACAAATTATAAAACATGAATTGCATGACTAGGCATGACAATGAGAAGTGAACAATCTGCATAGGGTGGAGCACGCAGTACTATTGTAAGAGTTGCTTCCAAACAAAGATCATACACTGAGTATAATATTAGCTCCAGAACAGAGAAGGTAAAGTTGCTCCTGCTAGGAGTTTTGTTTGATCCAATCCAGGTTCAATTTTTGATAATAAGAAAAAATATATGATAAAAGGTCATCTCAAGCTCAACGAGCATACCTCATCGGGTTCCTGCTAGCTTCCAAAGTGGTCACCTCCGTGCTACCAGGAGTAGAACCAAAAACACGGAATAGATTACTGCATTTAAAGACACGAGCATTTTAAATATATAAGCATTAACAAACAGGATTGTAACATTGTACATGTAGTCAATAAGAAGAACAAGGAGTTACCCATAAGAGCCAGTTGCAACATGAAGTCCATCCCCACTAAGACAACACTCAAACTTGTCAAATATTGAATCGTTCTCATACAGATCACAAAGCTGAAAATAGTGATATCATGTGACTAGATTATTTATCGGTCATCACATCACATGGCTGCTTTGCTAATCATTCAGTTGACAAAATCTCACCCTTGGTCTTAGATGTTCATGAACCTGGAAGGTCGAAACAGGGCCTGAATCCATGTTTAGATCCCATAGCTGACAGAAAACAAAGACGAGATTAAATGTGAAGTTTTAACGTTTGAAGTAAATTTACTAAATCAAGAAGTTGAAGCATGATCCTGAAAGAAAAATCTAATCTTCAACTACAAAAAAAAATAACAATACATCATAAATTTCAATGCATATAGAAAGGACAATGACTAAAAGCCAACCCTTAAGCTTTAAAACATTTTAGCAAAAAGAAGCAGCGCCATATTTTTTACGTTGCTAAACATTCACTAGTTTTAGTAAAGATTTATTTGTATATCAAGCAACCAGCTAGCAGGCATCAGCAGTTAACTAACTCTCATAATGGGGCTAGAGTGAAGGAAACAAATAGTAGTCTGAAAATCTATTTCCTACTAGTTACTTAGGATAATTTAGAGTAACAAATACTAGTTCCTATTCCATGCTGGTGCCACTGAACCACTTCCATAACCATTAACCACAGCTGAGTTTGTTTCATTTTTCAATACAAGCATTCAATCTTGAGCCATATTCCTAATACGAAACGACATGCATTTCAATGTGTGCTCGAGAAAAAAAGAATACTGAACCATATTCTATTTTGTCAAGTTACTCAGTATCATCACAAAGATGCATCTGGAAAATACTATATTGGTGAGGCTAACGGGTAGGGCCTAGGTCCACATGTCAGTGCACATTGCTTGTATTTCCCAACTCAGTTGATATTTGCAACGGTACCGAACAGAAAAGTACTCTGACTTGAAACAGTGACAAAACGTTAGAATGTGTCAAAACTGAACAAGCACATGGATTTGAACCAAATTGCGACTACTAAACAGCTAAATAAGAACACTGAGATAAAGGTATGTGAACAAGCCAGTAACATACTTTGAGAGTCATATAATCACGACTAAGAAGATATCTTCCGTCCCTTGAAAACTTGACATCTGAAATTGATGCTATTATCTCCGTAAAGAACGATCTTGCTCCAGGTGCTTCATGTTCCTCAAATCTGTTTACAAGTTCTTGTTAACTCATACAGCATGCCATGAGATTTTAGCAATATAACTGAACACATTGCAATCCTCCAGTCGCGTCTAGTTTTTGTCCAGCACAGATGGATAAAATGTTGCAGGGAAAGGTATAGGAGAAATTACTAACATCTTGGAATGGTTGTCACACAATGCAGATTGTCGCAGATCGATTAGCCGGATAGAACCCTTTGAGCTACTATAGGCCAGTGTATTACAATGAGTGGGGTGGAACTCCGCACAAGTAATCACCTCTGAAATTTCAACAAATTACATCATGCAGTGCATATTGATTGCCAAGACATGAAGAACAATACTTGCAGTAATTTTGAAGAAAAAAAGACCCATGATGTTCAAATCGTCTCACTAAAAAAGGAACTAAACCATTACTAATTTCCTGTCTAATATAAACAGCAAAGTATCAATTAACAGATTAACAAAAATGGCATGTGATGATATGGATAGTGTTGACTTGATTCACTTGGCTGAATTCTCTAATGAATAACTATCAGTAGATTTCCCATAGCAAAATTTCTACTGTGTAATTTCAAAATACAGCTTCCACTCTACTGGGAATTGGCCAATTAGATCAACAAAACTGATGTCCCACGAATAATAACTTTTATCAGCTCAGCATCCATGGCACTATAAGCCAATCTAAATGAACAAAGATTGATAATATCCAAACCCAACCAACCAAAGCTACCACGCTATATGGATAGATTCTGCAAACCAATGAGCTACAAACAACGAACACCCAAATAAAATACTATTATACCATGGCCTTCATATGCTATGTCATATGATATCCATAGCTTTAACATAGCTTTTGGCTGGCAATGATATATTTCATCAGCCCACCAATTGCTTTATTTAAGACGTAGTCAGGCTACCTGAGACAATATTCTGATGCTAATTCTTACTCAAGTACTGAATAGAGAGGCACAGGTTAATATCACTGTACAACAAGAAACCCACTTAATGATGAAAGAATATTCAGTTATTAACTGTAACACCTGTGTGGAGTCAGTATGTCATCGTGCGAGATCAGAAACATGGCAAGACTTCACAATAAACAAAGGTAAAGAAACTATAGAAGTCTTACGCCAAGGCAATTTACCATGTTGCACTATAGAAAGAGATTAGGAGACTAAGTTGAATTACCTGTTAGATCTTCCATGTTTGTAGGCTTCACATCAACAATGTTAAAGCTCTGGCTGTTTATTTCCAAATTCCATAGATTTATTCGCAGATCATCTGCTGATATAAATGTTTCACCATCACTGGAATTAAAAGACAGAAAATTTATGAGCACAGTATCCAGAGATGACAGATCACAGCACTGGGAGAGCAGTTAAAAGTTACGAGGACATAAGCTTCAGAAAATTATGTTATAACACTGTTGCAATACGAAAATCATAAAGAATTGCTAGGGTATACTTCTCCAGTTCACAAATCAGAATCGAGTTCGCCTACTCTAGCACGTGTCATATTATATAGCTACACAAGAGACCTCCGAGTTCCATACAAAGCAGATCCTTGCATAACATGTAAAAAGGAAAAGAAAGAACAAGACCAGACTGGGTGGTCTCCATCCAGCCCACTGGGACCACTTCCAAGTGAGCTATACCCTGAATTGGGAGCAAACCCGGACAGTTCCAAACCACGATGTAAATTGGTATTCAAAGAGGTTTTGAGCAAATCTGGTAACTATGTGTAGGGTATGCATACATGTTGAGTGGTCCAGATTGGGTAACGTCTCCCATGATTCTTATTAGGTGAGGTACGAATACTACTGTACTGATGCATGATACTCCCTCTGTAAATTAATATAAGACCATTAGATCACTATTCAGTGATCTAAACGGTCTTATATTAGTTTACAGAGGGAGTACATTACAAAGGCACTACATGAGTGACACAAACAGTTCTCTTCTTAAAAGCACAAAACTTGTATCTGATTTGCCTATCTAAATGTTCATTTGGTAGAAGATGCAAATGATTGCACGGTACCTGCTGAGACCTAAAACATGGAAGTGGTACTGTGGTAGAAACACCAACATATTCCATTTTAATCAATAAATGATACTCCGTAATTTCTTACAAACTCATTTAAATTTTACAAGAATTGGCTAGTAAATTAGATATTAAGTTTTGAGAAGATAGATGTTACTAGCTTTGGTGTATTCTTATCTTGTTTCTGCAAGAAAAAGACCAACATAAAGGGGAGAAATATGAAAACTCATAGAAAAATAATGCAGAAGGGATCAGTTGACAAGATTAAAACTCAATGCCGTGGCAAGACTAACCTATTATTCGAAATAGAATTAATATGGTAATCATGAGCATGGGCATATACACGTCGACATCTAGCAACAAGGTTCACATCTTGATTAGTAACCTGCATGTGGTTGGAAGCGAAGTCAGTTGGACTCGATAATAGCTTGATAAACAATTATAGTGTCAGCTTCATGCAGTAGAGCTGACAAGACTTTTGGTACAATTACCACAGGTAAACGCAGCGATGGGTAACCTCCAGGTGGAAATGCGAGATCACTGTTGAGGCTGTCAGACTTTTTTGAACATCCACCATTTGGAAGAGGAGGCTCGGAAGTACTGGTACTCGCACGACTTGTGGTACCATCCCCTACAGTTCGGGAAGTGTCCAAAGCCATAACTGAAACTTGTTTTACTTTTTTCTCTTGCACCTGCAAGGACAGTAAAGCAATAGGTCAATACAGATGAAACTTGATAACAGCCCACAAATTAAAAATGCAAATTCAAGGTTCTCATTAGTTAATCAGATAGAAGGATGTCTACTTCATTTGTGGCTGCAAAGGCCCAGCGATAATAGCAAAACGGAAGGCCTGAACATATGGGCCTACCAGTATCAATAATTTCATGAATTACAGCCAGTGTTGATGTAAATGTTATGAATTTTCTCATCCCCACAAATAAAAAATTACAGATCAACACAAACACATACTCCCTCCGTCCTGAATTACTTGTCGCAGAAATGGATGTATCTAGACATATTTTTAGTTATAGATACATCCATTTCTGCGACAAGTATTTCGGAACGGAGGGAGTATAAGCCTACAAGGAGAAAAATTCATTGACATTACTGCAACAAATATACACTTCATCTATGGTAGGGCTAGACTGCCAGCATATCTATATCATCTATATCTATATCTATATCACCATATAGTGTAACAATAACTTTGAATATCAGCCGTTGGATATGCTCCATCCAACGGTTGAGAGACGGCAAATCCGAACAATAGCATCCATTGGATAAAGCTTTCATCTCACTAGATTCTGCTACATGGCGTTTTAACTGAATCCCCACTATCGTCTCATATTATTCTAGAAGTATCTTTTTCTCATGCCAAGAATCTGATTCTCCAATAAAAAAAAGCAATAGAACAATCTATATTCTATAGAGTTGGGCCCTGTCTAATATGATTCATTCGGAAGGAAATAAAATGTCGAGAATGCATTTCCCCCTGCTATTATATATTTCCTGAAGTGCAAAGCACGTATAATTTACTAGTATGAAACAGTAAGGAAAAGATTGACATGCGCAAGAGAAATTAAAAGGCACCCTGGCATACCTTCCAGTATTTGATCGTCTTATCATTTGTGGACAGTAGAAAGAGTGCATTGTTGGCTGTCTGGCACCACTTGATCTTGTTGATCTTCTCCTCTATCTCCAAACTTTTGAGGTAGTCAAACTACAATAATTTCAGACAAATGAAACAGCACGGGTATTAGCTTCCATCTTCCCTGCCATGACTAAGTTAAGGAAACCTTTTCCATGCACCAGCTTCCTAAATTTATTGTGGAATTACAACTTAATGGCGATAGAAAACTTCTATGGACTACAAAAACCAGTCCAGATTGATATATACCTCAGGTTCATGACTCTGAAACTCCGTTTTATAGCGGAACTCGGGATGTCTAGTAATTGGAACATCCTGTCTCTCCAGTTCTCTCCGATTAGCGTGCTCCTGTTAGATTAACTTCATGAGGGCAAAATATTTAAACTGAAACCCCTATAAGTTCAACTACATGGTGCTTACATCCCGAGCATCTGTTCTCTCAAATAAAACAACACGTCCTCCTCTGTCTCCGGTGGCAAGATGATCACCAGATTTATCAAACTCGATTGCAGAGATGATGTCAACTGAAACAGAACAGCATATACCCAATCAACACGCAAGAAATTATTCAATTGAAATGCAAACGGATAAACCAAGAAAGTAGCCTTAGATTGTAACACAAGGCTATGAGTGTTTAGCATGTATCCTACGAATCCCAAATAAAATAAGCTAATAATCAAATGAACAAGCTGTCTGATTCAGAAAATGAAATCAAAGGTTCCCATCATAAGGATTAAAATCTTTAATTGCGTCAAAGTGGATGATCATATCAAGACAGACGGACCAATGCAGCATCTCTATCTCTATCTCTACATCTACAACTTACAAAAGTAGCGAGTTCTAATTCTTCTGAAGCCACCAAAATTAGTGTATCCAGAACGACCCACACCCTACGATATAATCCATCTAATTAAATCTAAGAGTTGATATTGCTTCCGTGGTCTGCCATCCAATCCAAGGGCTCATATTCCATGTTCTGCCAGAGTCCCGCCCACGTCCTGCCCAGTCACGTAGCCACGACCTCCCTCACACAATCCCCCCTAATTAATAGCATACCCAATATCCATGCTAGCGCTAACCAATTAATTATATCCTGCCTAATATTAACATGTGATTTAATCTTGTCAAATATTAGTGTGCAATGCAATTAATACATTGCCTAGTACTAGCATGCATTGCACGGACACGATTAATAGTAGACATATAAAATGTTAACAATGGACAGTTTCTCCCATGCACAGATGGAAAGCATGTATGTCCTGTCAAATACATCCAAATCCGACAAAAGATGAAAGGCACTGTGGGCCAATGCAAAATCATGCTAGAATCATCCTAAATGATCATAAGCCTCCACCCCTTACGTGATCAACACAGTAACGTAATTCAGTTCAGGTTGCCGCCAAATCATCATAACCGTCAAGAAAAGCATTAACCAACACATCTCCAACTGTGAATCTACTACAAGAGCTCACGAGCTCCGCACCCTCTTACGACCTTCCTGCATTCCTCAAATCACATGATCAAAAACCTGTCTTTATGACCGAATTCTTCAAAGTCCAGCTGAGGCCTTGTGTGACAAGACCCTAAGACTGACGAAAGATTCGCCTTTTAACAAATGATGAAAAAAATTGTTCGCAGCGTGAAGCATATTAAGGAGCAATCCTGACTTCGGCTCCAAAACGTTCCGGCAAGGCGGAACCTGCTAGCACAGAAGCACACTAGTCGCCATAACCATCCATCGACTCTACAAATACGGCAGAACATATCTAGCGCGCGCATTTTCCTACGAGCCAACGGACCAAACGCTCCAGTCCCCTGGTAGGCACAGATGACACCAATCCCACAGCCACCGATCCTTGACCTATCCTCCCGATCCCCACAGTCCACCAGCACAGCTCTCCGGCGCGACCCGGCCTCAGAGGCCCCACGAATCGAGCGGATCTCGGGGGCGGGAAGCGCGAACCCGTTGTTGCGGGCACGCGAACGTACCTTCCTGCACGTCCTCGCCCGCCGCGCGCTCGCCGAAGACCTGCGCGAACCTCCACTCGAGCGATTGCTGCTGATGCTGCTGCGCCGGGGCCGCCGAAGACGAACCCGCCGTCGCCCCGGGGCTGTCGTCGCCGGAATCTCTGGGATTCATTGTGCCGTGCTCACGCGATCGCGCCGCGAGGGCATCGCATCGGGGATCGGGATGGGGCAGAGGAGGTCCTCCCCAGGGGGGGAGGGCGGTAGGCCGGGCGGTGATGCCGCGGCGGTCGACGGAGATCGAGTCGGGGAGGGGCGGGGTGGGCTCTGCGAGGGGGGAGAGGGGGAAGTGATGTGGGGGAGGGCTCGGTCGAGGTCTCTCTGTCTCTGGCCCTCGCGTCCCTCGCGTTCGTGTGTGAGCTTAGCTCTTTTTTTTCCTTATTATATTATTATATTTCTCTATTTGACATGGTAAAAAGCGAACTTGTTCCATGGTAGCAAGAGTGGCGCTCACATAGTGTAATTATCAGAGTTGTTTATCTTAGTGGTGTCCATAAAAAAATGAAAAGCTCATTAGGGCTCTGAAGATGAGATTAGCGAGTCAGTGTTTGGATAGATCCTAATGTTGAGGGGCACTCGCCCTGGTGATTTTACTTTTCTTATTTATCAGAAGTTTTAGGATCTTGTAAAACATGATTTATAGCCTTATTCGAAGATTTTAAAAATGAAACTCTTTAGACTCCTTCATTATTATTTTATCGGGGATTCTTTTTCCGTCTTATTATTTCGCTCACATGTTAAAAACCAAACTTGTTTCATGGTAGGAAATTAGCAAAAGTAGTGCCCGCATAGTGTAATTCTAATAAGTGTTCATGTTAGAGGTGTCCATGGGAGAAAATGTGAAGTTCATTTGGGCTTTATCTGAAGATGAGATTGGCGAGTAAATGTTTGGATAGATTCTACTGCTGAGGGAGGCACTTGATCTGATGGTTTTTACTTTTCCTGTTTATCAAAAGTTCTAGAATCTTACAAAACATGATTTTATAACCTTATTCAAATATTTTGAAAATGGAACTCTTTAGTCTCTTTTAGTACTCCCTCTGTATACAATGTAAGACGTCTTACATTTGTTTATAGAGGGAGTATTATTTTGCCAGGTGGGCTATTTAGACTTATCTTGCTATGTTAACTTTAATTTCAAAAGAGTCCAAAGCACTTCTCTTAATAAATACGATGGTAATTGTCTTGAGTGGACACTCTTTAAAGAACTTTGCTAAAGCATGTATACTAACAGGTTGAGTTGATGCATTGGTAGCCTTATGCATCTATCGATACTACATTTACAAAAGGAAGGTTCGTTTTAAAGAGTGTGGTTGGTGTTTCGTTCACGTGGTGCATCAGAAAAAAGAGGAGAAGACACATGAAAAGCCTGGTGTAAAGTGTATTGATCTTTTTTAGAGAAAATGCTTCGATTGAGAGGTTTTAGTCATATGTGAAGGAAGAGGATGAGAGTGTTGATTCATAAGGGGTTTGTTGGTGTCAGGATTGATGTGCATGATAGTAGCTATTTTGAAACTGGCGAGGGGCTTAGGCTTAAGGACCCCGTGACTCTTTTACCTTCACTTCAGTTGTTGATTTTCTTTTCTAAAAATTCTCAATGGAACTAATAGGCAAGGCATGATCACTGGTCTTTTGTCGGACTTTTAGCCATAGGGGTTCAGTTTGAAGTTTGTAGATGATACACTTTTATTTGATACAAATATATACTCCCTTCGTCCCGAATTACTTGTCTTAGATTTGCCTAGATATGGATGTATCTAAACGTGTCTAGATACATCCATATCTAGACAAATCTAAGACAAGTAATTTGGGACGAAGGTAATAGAAAACTAGGTAATTATCCGCGTGTAGCATGCAAAACCTAAATTTGAGAGAGACGTGCATATTCAATAGGAAAGGGAAGAGAAGAATGGTCTCAAATTCTTTGTAGTTTCATAAGAAAAAAGCTTGTGTAAATACGGATTTATAGAAAGGAAGCAGGCGAGTCATATTGCCAAGATTAGAGGATCAATTCGTACATCTAAAGGAGGAAGTTTCATTGTTCCTTCTAGGTGCATACCTAATTAGTTTCGCTGAAGTCCTCATGTGTACCTTTTCATCCTAAGTAGCTCATATGTCTTATGGGACAAATAGAAAGATGGAATCAAGCTGTTGTGATCAATCCATTGTTCTTGAATTGCAATTTACAACATGCAGAAAGCACATAAATCACATGATGTGGATCTGAAACATGGTACATAAATACTCAGAGCCCTATTACTGATGGGATCTCATTCCTCTCTACTGGTGTATGTCTGCATAACTGAAACATATATCAAGTCTTAACAATGATCATTCCAAAGAAAAACAGCTAGATAAGGGCTCGGGATCAGAGTCAAAGTTTACTCTTGCCTACAATCGACGACCTCGGTGCCTTTTTTCCCTTCTTCTCCCTTCGTACTGTAGCCTGCACTTGTTTTCTTGGGGTGATTTTTTTGGCTGATCAAATCAGGCATCCGGAGGAGTATCGAAAGCTATATTTTTAGTGGCCTTTCTTTGTTGTCGTTGCCAAGGAGGAGGTAGCACACAATTGTGATGGCAATGTAAAATATGCAAACGACTCCTCTCATTACTCCATCGGTTTCATCAGTATTATTGACTCCACACTTAATTTTTTGCGTGTTTGTGGTGGAGGACGTGAACATTGGCAAACAATGCAGAAGGTGAATACGTTTTGATGGTGGTTTTGTCGTTGCTAGTAGTGGACTAAGTGGGGGAATTGTTGTGTTCTGTCATAATGGGGTGAGGTTATGAGTGAAGAACTTCTCAAGATATCATGTTGACACAATGGTTGCGAAGCTTGAGAAGGAAGAATGGAGGTTGATGTGCTTTTATTGCGAGGCCAACAGAAGCCTGTGTCAGTAGACTTGGATGTGATAGCTCGTTTGAGGAGTGAATCAATGCTTCCATGGCTCTGCATTGGGTATTTTAACCAAGTGCTTCAGAGGGAGGAGCAAATGGGACCGAACTTGTGTGATGTGTCCCAGATGCCAGGGTCTAGAGAAGCAGTTGATTTATGTGGACTTGATGACCTGGGATACATTGGGGTGGACTAGACCTTTGAGAAACGTGTGAGCAGTGGTTAGTTTTGCAGAGTTCGGCTAGACAAAGCTCTAGCAAAAAGAAGTTGGAGTGGCATGTTTCCTTTTACTTCACTACGTTTTCTAGTTGTTTCTAAGTCAAATCATCTTCCTATCGTGTGATGTAATGAAATTGAAGCAGTGAATAGAAGGATAGCAGTGGACAAACCTTTCCGCTTTGAGGTGATGTGGGGTACACACCCAGATTTTGATGCTATGGTGGAACGCATATGGAACGAAGAGGAGGGGGCCATCTCGGTCGCCTCCATGAAAGATAAGCTCGACTAGCTGGTGAGTGCACTTGCGAGCTGGGTAAGCTGCACATTTTGGCACGTACGGAAGGAGCTCGTACTTTGAAAAAGAGGCTAGGCGAGTTATGTGTTGTTCCGAACAAGCAGGGACCTAGTTATGAGGAGAAGAAAATCGAAGAAAGAATAGTTGAGTTGAATTTCTGTGAGAAATCACATGGTGATAGCGCCCCGAATCCAATGGTTGGCTGAAGGTGACAGCAATACAAAAAATCACCTAAAGGCTACGGGCAGAAAGAAGAGGAAGAATCGCATCACACAACTATTAAGAGCTGATAGGTCTATGCACCAAGATGAGAGGGAGTTAGGAGGTATGGCTACTGAGTTCTATGGAACTTTGTATTTGAAGGTATAATGAGTATTGAGGAGGTGTTACCTCATATACCATGAAGAGTTGATGGCCACATGAATGAAATGCTTAATGTTGGGAACGTAGCAGAAATTCAAAATTTTCTACGCATCACCAAGATCAATCTATGGAGTAATCTAGCAACGAGGGAAGGAGGGTGCATCTACATACCCTTGTAGATCGCTAAGCGGAAGCGTTCAAGTGAACGGGGTTGATGGAGTTGTACTCGTCGTGATCCAAATCACCGATGATCCTAGTGCCGAACGGACGGCACCTCCATGTTCAACACACGTACAGCCCGGTGACGCCTCCTACGCCTTGATCCAGCAAGGGGAGAAGGAGAGGTTGGGAAGACCCCATCCAGCAGCAGCACGACGGCGTGGTGGTGGTGGAGGAGCGTGGTACTCCAGCAGGGCTTCGCCAAGCACCGCAAGAGACGAGGAGGGAGAGGGGTAGGGCTGCGCCAAGAAGGAGATGTTCTCGTGTTTCTGGCAGCCCAAAACCCCCACTATATATAGGGGAAAGGGAGGGGCTGCGCCCCCACCTAGGTTTCCACCCCTAGGGGTGGCGGCCAGCCCTAGATCCCATCTAGGGGGCGGCCAAGGGGGAGAGAGGGGGGGCGCACCACTAGGTGGGCCTTAGGCCCATCTGAGCCTAGGGTTTCCCCCTTTTCCCTTCTCTCTTCGCCTTGGGCCCTGGTGGGGGGGCGCACCAGCCCACCTGGGGCTGGTCCCCTCCCACACTTGGCCCATGCAGCCCTCCGGAGCTGGTGGCCCCACTTGGTGGACCACCGGGACCCTCCCGGTGGTCCCGGTACATTACCGATAAAACCCGAAACTTTTTCGGCGACCAAAACAGGACTTCCCATATATAAATCTTTACCTCCGGACCATTCCGGAACTCCTCGTGACGTCCGGGATCTCATCCGGGACTCTGAACAACATTCAGTAACCACATATATCTATTCCCTATAACCCTAGCATCATCGAACCTTAAGTGTGTAGACCCTACGGGTTCGGGAACCATGCAGACATGACCGAGACAACTCTCCGGTCAATAACCAACAGCGGGATCTGGATACCCATGTTGGCTCCCACATGTTCCACGATGATCTCATCGGATGAACCACGATGTCAAGGATTCAATCAATCCCGTATACAATTCCCTTTGTCTAGCGGTACGATACTTGCCCGAGATTCGATCGTCGGTATCCCGATACCTTGTTCAATCTCGTTACCGGCAAGTCTCTTTACTCGTTCCGTAACACATCATCCCGTGATCAACTCCTTGGTCACATTGTGCACATTATTGTCGGAGTAAGTGACCACGGGTAGCCTAGCCGGCTTCCCCTGGCCTTTCTGAAAAAATTACGAGCCGATCTGGCTCTCAAGAATCCAAGACATGGGGCCGCCTTCCCCTGGCCGGCTGTCTCCCAGGCCGGCTATTGGAAGGCGGCTCGACTTCAGCCCTCATGAAGAAAGCCGCGGGAGGGCCGGCTCCGAGGAGCCGGCTGCGAGAAGGTCGACTCCAAGGAGCCGGCTCCCATAAAGCGGTCAAGACCGTACCCCTGAAGTCTGCATCCACATAATGGCGATGTGACGGGGCGTGGCTACAGTGAAGCCTGCCACCCCCGAATCCCGGAGCGCGCCTGTCACAATGCGCCGTACGGGTGGCCGTGCCCCGTCCGGCGCGGCACTATTGCCACACTGACCCTGATGTCATCCAGGACGGGCTACCAGTACGGCCCACGGGCGGTGGGCCCCTTCAGGCAGAGAGACACCTGAAGGCGGCCTGGCCTCCCCCAGTCGGCCCGAGACGGAGCCGGCTCTCTCCAGCCGGCTTGCCACCCCCTCGAAGGAGACGCCCCATTAAGGAGACAAGACGCGGTAAGGCTACAGTGGTCACCCGCCGGACGACAGCACTGTAGCCATGCTTACCTCGGCGAAGCCCTCGTCACCAAGATTGAGCAACAGTAACCAGCCACCGACAAGGCCCTGGACAGTGGGGCCTGCCTGTCGACCAGGGAGCCGGCAGCCGGCGGGCCCCAGCAGCCGGCGGGCCCCAGCAGCCGGCGCAGAAGCTGGAGAGCGAAGACACAGACGGCTGGGCCTCACGCCCAACCGGATTACCATTGTACCCCCGGGGGGTAGGCCTATATAAACCCCCCCAGGACACCCATGCAAAGGGTTGATCCCTGCTAGTTTTAGACACCACGTAGGGAGGAGAAGAGAGCAAGCAGAGCCCTTCTTCCTCCTCTCGCCAAACAGCTCAAGGAGCATCGTGTAGCTACTTGTTCATCTAGTGATCATGCGGAGACCCCACAAAGCAGCAGTAGGGGTGTTATCTCCGCGGAGAGCCCCGAAGCTGGGTAAGATTCGCCGGCGTGCATGTCTTCGCCTCATCCCGTTTCCAGGCACCGACGATGTTTTACTGGCTCCCACAATGATAAGCCACCTGCTGGCATATGTCGCACCTACCACCCGACATTTGGCGTCCACCGTGGGGCCAGGTGCACCATCGTCCGGAAACCTGTTCTGGACGGGAACCCTTTTCCTTCCCCGCGAGCGTAGTCAGCCCGGCACGCCCGATGGCGCTTGCCACGACGCGCTGCAAGGCGTCACCAACACTTGCGCAGCGAGCCGCCTCGCTGATCTCCTCGACAAGACCCTCATCTCCGACGAGCTCGCCTCCGACGCGGGCACCGACCACCTCGTCAACCTCCTCGGCCGGCTCCATGTCTCCGGCGAGCCTGCTGTGGACTTGGAGTCGGTTGGCTCCACCGATCCGATGCATGTCGACTCCGACACGGCCTCGTTCGACACCTTCCCCACCAATGTCACGATCTACAACGACCCGCTTCCCCGAGCCGATGGCTGCGATGTTGTCACCACCGAGGTGATGGTCATCAGCCACGATGGCGCTGCTGAAGAGAGCACCCACGATGCCCCGCACACGGCGGTCCACGACTTGTCCATCCCCCTCCCGGCCGACGCCGACGCTGAAGCACTGGAGGCTCGCCGCCTCGCGGAAGGCCGAAAATTGGTTTCCATGAGACGCCTTGCTGAGGCCCACTGACGCGAGGCCGACCGTGCCGCCTTTGGCACGCCGCCCCCAGGCGGGCCCAGCCGGGTCGGCGTTGTCAGACAGCGCGGTGCTGTCGTTGCCGACACGTTAGGAGTCGACCGCCCAGTCTACGCCACTCCACTCGAGAACCTGCGCGCCGCCCAGGCGGCCGTAGACGAGCTAGACAGACTGGGGGCCGAAGAACTCCCCCACATGACCCGACGCATCCAGCAGCTGATCGATGCAGCCGCGCAGCGGCACGAAGCCG
Organism: Triticum aestivum; assembly: GCF_018294505.1. NCBI lineage: Eukaryota > Viridiplantae > Streptophyta > Magnoliopsida > Poales > Poaceae > Triticum > Triticum aestivum. Next base: position 536,474,443 of record NC_057812.1, on the reverse strand, counting down.
ACGCCCGCACGGAAAGCCCTCCCCCGCGCCAAGATCACGACGCGACATCCCAGACGCCGACTGCGGGTAGAGACCGCGCGCGGCGCGAGAAAGAGCCGGCTGCCAGCCGAAGCCAAACCCGGATCTCCATCGAGCAAGACGCAGAAGGCCACCCTCGGGCCGTGGAGTGGCAGGGCAACCCGCCTCCGCCTCGGCCCCGTGGAGAGAGATATCCCACCCCTCCGCCGGTGGCGCATCCGACTCTCAGCGGCCGACTAGGTCGCCGCGAAGGAGTCGGCGAAAATGACGCCCGCCATCAGATCGACCGCCTGGCGCGATCCCTGACGCTGGAAGAAGAAGACGATGTCGGTCCGCCTTGCTTCGGCCCCCGCATCCGCGACGAGCCCTTCCCCAAAGGGTTCTCGCTCCCAAGAGACACGCCCAAGTACAACGGCTCCGTGAAGCCGGAAGATTGGCTGATCGACTACTCCACAACGGTTAGCATAGCCAACGGCAACCGGCGCGTTGCCGTGAAGTACGTGCCCCTCATGCTGCAAGGCACGGCGCGGACCTGGCTCAACAGCCTCAAACCACGCAGCATCAACAGCTGGCTAGACTTCACAGAAGCCTTCGTCCACAACTTCACCAGCACCTACAAGCGGGCTCCCAAGCCCAGATAGCTCTCCTTGTGCGTACAAGGCCCCGCCGAGTCAACTCGCGACTACCTCACGCGTTGGGCCGAGCTCCGCAACTCTTGCGAAGGGGTGCACGAGGTGCAAGCCATAGAATACTTCACAGCCGGGTGCCGAGAAGGCACCCTCCTCAAGCACAAGCTTCTCTGCGACGAGCCGACTACCCTAGACGAGCTTCTGGACATAGTGGACAAGTACGCCACCGCCGACTCCTCAATGAAGACCGAGCTCCGGGTAGACGCGTCCGGAAAAGTACTCAACCCGGCGCCCAAGACGCCGGCTGGGGATTCCGGCCGATGCCCACACTCGAACGACCACAAGTGCAAGGGCCCCGCGCTGCCTCCCGCCAGTCGGCAGGTGGCCACAGTTGAAGACGTGCCGCCCGAAGGGCGGCCCGCGCCCAAGAAACCCAAGGGCGGCAGGCCGGCTTGGCAGCCGGCCTTCTCCTACGAGCAAACTCTCGACGCCCCGTGCAAGTTCTACAGCGGCGCAAAGCCGTCCAACCACACAACCCGGAAGTGCCATTGGCTCACCCGAATCTCCAAAGGCGAAGGGCTCGCGCCGCCTCCGCCTGCCGGCCCGCCGCCTCCGGTTCCGCCGGCGCCGGGCGCTCGGCCCGTAGTCGGAGCCGTGCATGATGAGTTCCCCGACGAGCATGCCGCCTATATCGTCTTTACAAGCCAGCCCGAAGACCGGCGCAGCAAACGCCGAGAGAACCAGGAAGTCAGCATGGTTGCTGCCAACCCCGCCGAGCACATGCACTGGTCAGAAAAACCTATCAGCTGGAGCCGGGCCGATCACCCAGAGGTGATGCCATCTCCCGGCTCTTATGCGTTGGTTCTGGATGCCACCCTTGCAACGGACAGACGCGCCGCCCGCTTCTCCCGTGTGTTGATAGACGGCGGGAGCAGCATCAACATCTTGTACCGCGACACCCTGGAGAAGCTGAACGTCAAGACAAAGCAACTCATGCCTACTCGAACAGTGTTCCATGGCATCGTACCCGGCCTGTCCTGCGCCCCCATTGGCAAGATCAAGATTGATGTACTTTTTGGGGACAAGGAGCATTTCCGCCGGGAAGCGATCTGGTTTGAAGTGGTGGACCTGGAGAGCCCTTACCATGCATTGCTTGGCCGACCTGCCTTGTCCAAATTCATGGCAGTTCCCCACTATGCATACCTCAAGATGAAGATACCAAGCACCAAAGGCGTCATCACCGTAGCCGGTGATTACAAGAAGTCCTCTGAGTGCGCAGCAGCCAGCAGTCGGCTAGCCGAGTCCCTTGTGATTGCTGAAGAAAAGAAGATGTTGGACCGAGTCGTGGCCATAGCCGGCAAGCAGTCGGCCTTGTCCCCCGATCCCAAGGAGCATGATGCTCAAGGATCTTTCCAGCCGGCCAAGGAGACGAAGAATATACCTCTTGACCCCGAGCACCCAGAGAGGTTTGCCGTCATCGGGGCAAACCTAAACAGCAAATAGGAAGGTGAGCTCGGCGATTTCCTCTGTGAGAATCGGGACATCTTTGCATGGTCCCCCAAGGACATGCCGGGCGTCCCGAAGGAATTCGCCGAGCACAAACTACACGTCCGAGAAGACGCAAAGCCAGTCAAACAACCCCTTCGCCGACTGTCGGAGAGAAACGCAGGATTGTGGGAGAGGAGATAGCCCGGCTTCTGGCAGCCGGCTTCATTATGGAAGTTTTCTTTCCAGAGTGGCTCGCCAACCCAGTCCTCGTGCTAAAGAAGAACAACAAGTGGCGCATGTGTATAGACTACACGAGCCTCAACAAGGCCTGCCCCAAAGATCCCTTTGCCCTGCCGAGGATTGACCAAGTGATAGACTCCACGGCCGGATGCGAGCTGTTGAGTTTCTTGGATGCTTACTCAGGGTATCACCAGATAAAGTTGGACCCGGCAGACCGCCTGAAGACCGCCTTCATCACGCCATTCGGAGCCTTCTGCTACCTGACTATGACATTCGGCTTGAGAAATGCCGGTGCCACTTTTCAGCGTTGCATGCAGAAGTGCCTCCTTAAGCAACTCGGCAGAAATGCCCACGTCTATGTACACGACATTGTGGTGAAGATGGAGAAGCACGGAACCTTGCTGGAAGACCTCAAGGAAACATTTGAGAACCTACGCCGGTTCCAAATCAAGTTTAACCCCGAGAAATGCGTGTTCGGAGTGCCAGCCGGCCAGCTCCTAGGCTTCCTGGTCTCCGAACGCGGCATCGAATGCAATCCAGTAAAGATCAAGGCCATTGAGAGAATGGCGATTCCCACCAAACTTCGAGACGTCCAGAAGTTTACCGGATGCTTGGCCTCCCTAAACCGCTTCATCAGCTGGCTCGGAGAGAAAGCTCTCCCCCTCTACCGCCTCATGAAGAAGACCACTCACTTCAAGTGGAATGACCAAGCTGACCAAGCTTTCCACGAGCTGAAGAAGATGCTAGCCACACCGCCAGTCCTAGCGGCGCCGACTGAGAAAGAGCCCATGCTCCTCTACATTGCCGCAACCAGCCGGGTGGTCAGCACCATCATCGTAGTCCAACGCCCAGAAGAAGGCCGAGCCCAGCCGGTCCAGAGGCCGGTGTATTATTTGAGCGAGGTGCTGTCTACCTCGAAGCAGAACTACCCGCACTACCAGAAGATGTGCTATGGCGTGTACTTCACCGCCAAGAAGCTGAAGCCCTACTTCCAAGAGCATCCCATCACGGTCGTATGCACCGCCCCGCTGGCCGAGATCATAGGCAGCCGGGATGCATCCGGCCGGGTGGTGAAATGGGCCATCGAGCTGGCCCCTTACACAATCTTCTACCAGCCTCGCACCACCATCAAGTCCCAAGCATTGGCTGACTTCCTTGTCGACTGGGCCGAGACCCAGTACCTACCGCCGGCTCCCGACTCCACTCATTGGCGCATGCACTTCGATGGGTCCAAGATGCGCACCGGCTTGGGAGCCGGCATCATCCTCACCTCTCCCAAAGGCGACAAGCTCAGATACACGCTACAAATTCACTTTGCTGCCTCCAACAACGTGGCCGAGTACGAGGCGCTCATACACGGGCTCCGGCTTGCCAAAGAACTCGGCATTCGCCGGATCCTATGTTATGGCGACTCGGACTTGGTGGTCCAGCAATCATCCGGCGACTGGGATGCCAAGGACGCAAATATGGCAAGCTACCGCTTCCTTGTTCAGCAGATCAACGGGTATTTTGAAGGATGCGAATTCCTCCACGTACCGCGAGCCGACAACGAGCCAGCTGATGCTCTGGCTCGAATAGGCGGCGTCTCTCTACAATGCCTCCTCAAGCCGTCTATCAAGCCGTCTCCAGAGTCCGATTCCATCTTCGTGCCGCCTGACCCCGACGCGGCCGGGTCTGGCTTGAAGAACCAAGCAGGTGGCCCGGGGACTTCGATAGTCGGCCAGGGGGTATCAGCAGGCGGCTTGGGGACTTCTGTAGTTACGCCCGACCCGGGGACTGCCTCACCCGGCTCGGGGACTGCGGTAGTCGGCCCGGAGACTACACCAACACAACAGGCGGTGGCCGACTCCAGCATTTCACCGCCCAGCCCGCCCGCCCTGGTCACAGTAGCTGTTTTGGCAATAGAAGAAGTCGCAGCTCCGTCATGGGCTCAATCCATCCTCAACTTCCTAATAAACCAAGATCTGTCGGCTGACGAAGTAGAGGCAAGACAAGTCCAATGCCGAGCCGGAGCATACACAATCGTCAACAGAGAGCTCGTCAAGCGCAGTGTCACTGGAGTCCTCCAGCGATGCGTCGAGCAAGAGAAGGGCATTGCAATCCTCAGAGACATCCACCAAGGAGAATGCGGCCACCATGCGGCCTCAAGATCACTCGTCGCCAAAGCCTCCCACCATGGTTTCTTTTGGCCGACTGCTTTGGATGACGCCAAGGAGTTAGTTAAACACTGCAAAGGGTGCCAACTCTTCAGCTCCAAGCAACACATGCCGGCTTCAGCACTCAAGACCATTCCCCTCACCTGGCCCTTCGCCGTTTGGGGACTGGACATGGTGGGCCCATTCAAGACGGCGCACGGCGGCATGACACATCTGCTTGTCGCCGTGGACAAATTCACCAAATGGATTGAAGCAAAGCCGATCAAGAAGCTGAATGGGCCGACTGCCATCACATTTATCGCAGATATAACAACTCGGTACGTCGTGCCACACAGCATCATCACCGACAATGGCACAAATTTCGCCAAGGAAGCCTTGGCACGTTTCTGCGCGACGCAAGGTATCCGGTTGGATCTAGCATCCGTCGCCCACCCGCAGTCAAACGGCCAGGTCGAGCGAGCCAACGGCCTCATCCTTTCCGGCATCAAGCCCCGACTGATCGTACCACTGGAGCACTCAGCCGGTTGTTGGCTCGATGAGCTGCCAGCTGTCCTCTGGAGTCTGCACACTACACCAAACAAGTCAACCGGCTTCACCCCTTTCTTCCTCGTGTATGGTGCCGAGGCGGTCATCCCAACTGACATCGAGTTCGACTCGCCTTGAGTAACCATGTACATGGAAGCGGAGGCCAAGGAAGCACGAGAAGACGGCGTCGACCTGCTGGAAGAAAGCCGACTGTTAGCCCTTAGCCGGTCCGCCATCTATCAGCAGGGCCTGCGCCACTACCACAGCCGGAAGGTCAAGCCAAGATCCTTCCAAGAGGGCGATCTTGTGCTCCGGCTGATCCAGCGAACAGCCGACCAGCACAAGCTCTCGGCCCCTTGGGAGGGCCCCTTCGTCATCAGCAGAGCCTTAGGCAACGACTCCTACTACCTGATCGACGCGCAGAAGCCGAAGGCACGAAAGAGAGACGACTCCGGCAAGGAGTCGGAACGACCATGGAACGCCAACCTCCTCCGAAGGTTTTACAGCTGAAATGCAGTATGTATCACGCTAACTTTTGTACTAAGTACGAGACAATAGGGCCCCCGAGGAGAGCTCGGGGACTGCCATCTTTTGTCTATAAATGAAAAGTATCATGCTTATGGCCTTGTCATTGCATTCACTTTTTTTTGGCCAGCACCGGGTTCGACTAGTCGGCCCGGGGACTGGCCGCCTGGAGTTATATTAGAAGTCCTACCCGCAGTCAGACAAGTAGTGTGCCGGCTCCCAAGCCTTCTCTTGCCAAAAGTCGCAGTTCGAAGAACCGCCTGTCCGGCTGGCAAGAGTTAAGGGCAGGAACGGGCGCCCAAACGAAAAACGGCTAGGGACTAACGGACTAATATAACAAAAGCCGGTTTTTCTCCCACCGCCGACCGGCTACCAAAGTAGCCGGCCGGCCGGCTTCCATTCACCTCGCTCCAATCTAAGAAAACTCGAGTACTTGCCTTCCCAGAAGGGGAAGACGGCAAAGGAAACAGCCTAAGGATAAAAAGCATACGTGAATGGAAACCAAACATGCACACGATAATATTTACATAAAAGACCTTCAAAAGGCCAGCATTCAACATAGTTTGGATACACCCCCAGTGGGTGGAACTACGGAAGCTTAATAAAATTGTTCAGAAGGCAACAAGCAGGAAAAAACAAGGACGGCAGATTAAGCCGGCGGAGCGACCGAAGAGCCGGGCAGGTCGGTGGAGACGGCAGTGCCGGCTGGAGGAGCAGCTGGCTGGCGAACCTCGGCATGATAACCGCCTCCCGCAGAGGGCGCGCTTGCGCGTGCCTCGTTGCTGGAGGCACGGTCAGGCTGAGGTTGGCTGGCTGTTCCACCGGCCGGCTCGACGTCTTCGTATTCCTCTCCTTTATCGTCTTCGCCTTCGTCGCTGGAGGCGATTTCTTCTGCCGAGTCTTCACCCGCCGCCGGATCCAGCCCGAACCACTCCTCCGGCTGGGCAACGCTGTCATCATTAATCTCGGGAGCGAAGACGCTGATGTCAGTACACTCGGCGATTGTCAATGCACGCTGAGCGATAGTCGGCCGCACCTCTGCTAGCTCTTCATCGGCCTCCAGCCGCCAGGTGCGCAGCTGGTCCAGGTTCAGCCCCGGATACCAAGCTCGGACGAACTCCAGCGCCCGCCAAGCTCCAAGCCGGGCCATCGACGCCTTCCAACCTCGAAGCGGCCAACCGCAACCTCCAGCCAGTTGGCAGTCCGACTCGGGGTGCGGGGAATCGCCTCACTTGGCCAGAGGGCGGCCAACACCTGCGCTCCGGCGCGCTGGAGGCGGCGGAGCATACGATGAGCCGGCTACAGCCGTGCTTGCACCGCCAAGAGTTGCTCTTCGAGCGACCGACTCGCGTCCGGCGCGACTTCAGCCCCCGCCTGCCGACGCGCTTCGCGATGGGCCTCGATGGATTGGGCGGCGAGGACGGAGTAGCCAGGAAAGTAGTCTGCACAGAGAATAAAAAGCAGCTCAAGTCGGGACACAAGTCAGGCGGCAAGGGGCAGGCAAGGAGCGAGGAAGGCGGCTTGTCGTCGATCAAATCCTCAATACGGCCGAAGTCTTCATTCAGCGCTTGCCTAGTCTCAGCCCAGCCCGCCGCTTCAGTCTCGAACTCGGCCTTCAGGGCGGCTTCGTTATCCTGCACCTTCTTCAGGGCCGCCTTGTGGCTCTCCTCCTGGTCAGCCAGCTTCTTGGCTAGGCGGTCACGCTCCAGGACCAAGGCGTCGCACTCGGTTTCCTTGGCACGAAGGGCGGCCTGCGCCTCGCTGAGCTGCCCCCTTAAGTCGGCGTTGGCTTCTGCGAGCACGAAAGACAAAAGAAAAACCAGTAAGGTGAAGTCGTCAGGAAAGATCCGACCCGACTGCTCAGCAGTCGGCCCGAATCTCGGGGACTACACCCAGTGGGTGCGCTGACGCGCCCCCACAGGAGATGAACGAAACCAAGTACGTACTCCGTCTGCTGATCAGGTCTTCGGTTCTCCGACCCAGCTCCTGGGCCTGGGAGTTGAAGGCGGCAGCGCGGAGGTTATGATACTCCTGGAAGATTAGACAGGAGGCGAGAATAAGGTAGTCGTCAAGGAAGATCCGACCCGACTGCTCAGCAGTCGGCCCGAATCTCGGGGACTACACCCAGTGGGTGCGCTGACGTGCCCCCATGGAAGAAATCAAGAGAACAAAGCAACCAAAGATAGAAGACTCACCCAAATGACGGCCCGCGTCGCAAGGAACTCCTGGGTGTATTGCTGCAGCGAGGCGGCTTGGGCCTGAAGCCGGTTCCGAACCTCTTGGGCTGCCACATTCAGCTTGCCCGTCCCGCCGCTGGGAGTCCACTCGGGCGTGCCGATGCTGGCCGCCTCCAAGGCCTCCGTCGTCCGGCATGCACCCGAAGCTCAGTGCGGCTCCGGCCCCCTGCGCGCTGGCGCACTACCGGCTGCACCTCGAGGCCGGCTCCCGCTTCCGGCTCACCCCCAGCCGGCTGCTCTGGCGCCGCAGCTGACTGGCCGCCTTGGCCCGCTCCGGTTGGCACTGCCGGTGGCGCCCTCTCCACAAAGATCACGGAGTCCTCCCTCCGCTCCATCACCGGTGGTTCTTGGTTGACCTCCTCCAGCGGAGGCACATGAATGTTGGGGGCCACGGCGCGGAGGGGAATGGCTAGCAGCGGAGGCTGGTTGTGCGAAGCCTCCGCCTCCGTCTCCGCAGCCGCCACCTCCGTCCGAGCCTTGGCTGCTGTGTCGGCCTGCTCCTTCATCGCCTGAGCGGCCCTTCGCTCCGCCGCCTCCCGCTCCTCCCGTGCCTCTCGTGCGTTCCGCTCCGTGGCCTCCCTGAGGTCGGCACGGGGATCCACGCGGCAGGAGCCTGAAGACCCTCCAGTCGGCCTGACTACGGAGCCGCCCGGACCCCGCTCAAGGGAAAGCGGCGCCCTGTCCGGCGAGCAAAGAAAGGTTTAGAAGAGTTTTCAATCGAAAAGAAGAACAACAAAAAATATATCCAAGCATTTGACGACTTACGCTGAGATCGCCTGCGGCTGCTTCACCGCCTTGCGGAAGTGGGCTGCCTTCGCGGCCGCCTCATCTCGCTTGGTCGCCGCTATGGAAGCCTTGGACTTCTTCGGACGGCTGCCGAAGAGGATCGACACGACCCGACGCTTCTGGGCGCCGCCGCTAGCAGCCAGCGCGGCGGATGAGCTCGCGCTTTGATGATCAGGCGCCGGCTGGCGGCGCGGGGCGACTTCAACCTCGGCATCATCCGGCCAGTCCTCGAAGCCGGCCGTGAGCCCCGCGCCTCCGGCCCCGTCGCTTTCCCCCACGATGGCGTCTTTCATGGCGGCCGCTCCCAAGTCCGGGTCGTCGGCGTCGTCCACCATGCAGTCGGGGAGGAGCTGGCGCTCTACCCCCGCGGCCCCGGCTGTCGGCGGGAGAAGAGGGTTCTGCAAAAGGCAAACGAACTGATCAAGAGTCGGCTATCATGAGGCCGGCTACAAAAGGAAGAAAAGAAGAAAAAACTTACGACGGGCGGAGGGTTGGCGCGAGAGTACGACCCCTTGCCGTACCGCCAATCCTCGGCGAGCTTGCAGTTGGAGATATAGTTCACCATGTAGGAGACCTCCGCATGAGGCATCTCCCTGGTGCTCAGCCGGCATGGGTCGAAGCGGCCGCTCATCTGACAAACCATGTGAGGCCGGCTTTGGAGGGGAAGAACCCGGCGTTCCACGAAGGCGGCCACCAAGTCGGCTCCGGTCAGGCCCTTCGACTGGATCATCACCCGAAGCCGGGAGACGGCTGCGTTCCCGGCCTAAGACAGCGACCTGGCCCGGTAGCTCCACGAAGGCTGCCTCCCAGCCGGCGGGCCGGCTACGTAATCCGGCAGGTTGACGTAGTCGCCTTGCTGGGCGGCGTTCCTCACGTAGAAATAAGACTTCTGCCAAAGCTTCACCGACTGGATCAGTGGAATGGACAGGAACGGATTGTTCTCGCTCGCCCGCCTCATGGCGATGAAGGCTCCATAGGGGGCGGGCACGCCCGCGACGACGGTGCCGAGTTTGCTCTGGAAGAATTCCGCCCAGAGCTCGAGCGTGGGGAGGACCCCAAGGAAGCCCTCGCACAGCGTGACAAAGGCCGACAGCAGCATCACCGCGTTGGGCGTGAGGTGATGCGGCTGGAGGTTGTAGAATTCGAGGAAGGCCCAGAGGAACCCGCTCGCCGGAAGGCCGAAGCCGCACAGGCAGTGCGAGCGGAAGATCACCCGCTCGCCTTCCTCCGGTGCCGGCGAAATCTCCTTCTCCGGTGCTAGACGAACCCGAACGAAGTTCTCGCCGGGCAGGCGTCGCGTCTGGCGGAGGAACGCGACGTGGTCCTCATGGACGTTGGAGCCATCCCACGAGCTTGACAGCGCCATGGGGCAGCGCAGCAAGAAGCAAGACGATGCGGCAGCGGAACGGCGCGACAAAGAGCTGCTACGGGGAAGAGAAGAAGAAGGAGGGCGAGAAGGGGGCGGAGTGAAGGAGAGCGTGCGAGCCTCTGCCGCTCCCCCTCCTCCCCCTACTTATAGACCGCGCGGCGGAGCCGAGGAGGCGCGGCGTGGGGGAACGTGGGGATCAACTGCGCCCACTCCCCCACGTCCCGCGATTACTGTGCCTTAATGGCAGAATAAAACCGCCGCGGGAAGGCGAGCGGTCCATGTGGGCCATGTTCCCGCCTACGAGAAACGGAGCTCTCTGACGTTGGCGCACACAAGCAAAGACGGCCCCTCAGGATAGGAAGCTGACCAAGCTTCTCGTCCCTTTATCAGCCTCAAAGCTCGCTTAGCTTCGGGGACTACTGTCGGAGTAAGTGACCACGGGTAGCCTAGCCGGCTCCCCCTGGCCTTTTTGAAAAAATTACGAGCCGATCCGGCTCTCAAGAATCCAAGACATGGGGCCGCCTTCCCCTGGCCGGCTGTCTCCCAAGCCGGCTATTGGAAGGCGGCCTGACTTCAACCCTCATGAAGAAAGCCGCGGGAGGGCCGGCTCCGAGGAGCCGGCTGCGAGAAGGCCGACTCCAAGGAGCCGGCTCCCATAAAGCGGTCAAGACCGTACCCCCGAAGTCTGCATCCACATAACGGCGATGTGACGGGGCGTGGCTACAGTGAAGCCTGCCACCCCCGAATCCCGGAGCGCGCCTGGCACAGTGCGCCGTACGGGTGGCCGTGACCCGTCCGGCGCGGCACTGTTGCCACACTGGCCCTAATGTCATCCATGATGGTCTACCAGTATGGCCCACGGGCGGTGGGCCCCTTCAGGCAGAGAGACACCTAAAGGCGGCCTGGCCTCCCCCAGTCGGCCCGAGACGGAGCTGGCTCTCTCCAGCCGGCTTGCCACCCCCTCAAAGGAGACGCCCCATTAAGGAGACAAGACACGGTGAGGCTACATTGGTCACCCGCCGGACGGCAGCACTGTAGCCATGCTTACCTCAGCGAAGCCCTCGTCACCAAGATTGAGCAACAGTAACCAGCCACCGACAAGGCCCTGGACAGTGGGGCCTGCCTGTCCACCAGGGAGCCGGCAGCTGGCGGGACCCACCAGCCGGCGGACCCCAGCAGCCGGCGCAGAAGCTGGAGAGCGAAGACACAGACGGCTGGGCCCCACACCCAGCCGGATTACCATTGTACCCCCGAGGGGTAGGCCTATATAAACCCCTCGGGACACCCATGCAAAGGGTTGATCCCTGCTAGTTTTAGACACCACGTAGGGAGGAGAAGAGAGCAAGTAGAGCCCTTCTTCCTCCTCTCGCCAAACAGCTCAAGGAGCATCGTGTAGCTACTTGTTCATCTAGTGATCATGTGGAGACCCCGCAGAGCAGCAGTAGGGGTGTTATCTCCACGGAGAGCCCCGAAGCTGGGTAAGATTCGCCGGCGTGCATGTCTTCGCCTCATCCTGTTTCCAGGCACCGGCGATGTTTTACTGGCTCCCACAATGATAAGCCACCCGCTGGCATATGTCGCACCTACCACCCGACAATTATGATGATGTCCTATCGAGTGGGCCCAGAGATACCTCTCCATTACACGGAGTGACAAATCCCAGTCTCAATTCGTGCCAACCCAACAGACACTTTCAGAGATACCTGTAGTGTACCTTTATAGCCACCCAGTTACGTTGTGACGTTTGGCACACCCAAAGCACTCCTACGGTATCCGGGAGTTGCACAATCTCATGGTCTAAGGAAATGACACTTGACGTTAGAAAAGCTTTAGCATACGGACTACACGATCTTTGTGGTAGGCTTAGGATTGGGTCTTGTCCATCACATCATTCTCCTAATGATGTGATCCCGTTATCAACGACATCCAATGTCCATGGTCAGGAAACCGTAACCATCTATTGATCAACGAGCTAGTCAACTAGAGGATTACTAGGGACATGTTGTTGTCTATGTATCCACACATGTATCTGAGTTTCCTATCAATACAATTCTAGCATGGATAATAAACGATTATCATGAACAAGGAAATATAATAATAACCAATTTATTATTGCCTCTAGGGCATATTTCCAACAGTCTCCCACTTGCACTAGAGTCAATAATCTAGTTCACATCGCCATGTGATTAACACTCACAGGTCACATCGCCATGTGACCAACATCCAAGAGTCTACTAGACTCAATGATCTAGTTCACATCACTATGTGATAAACACTCAAAGAGTTCTGGGTTTGATCATGTTATGCTTGTGAGAGAGGTTGTAGTCAACGGGTCTTGCCATATTCAGATCCCTATGTATTTCGCAAAACTTTATATCGTAGATGCTGCTACCACGTTCCACTTGGAGCTATTCCAAATTGTTGCTCCATTATACATATTCGGTATCTCTACTCAGAGCTATCCGGATAGGTGTTAAGCTTGCATCGACGTAACTCTTTACGTCGAACTCTTTATCACCTCCATAACCGAGAAACATTTCCTTATTCCTCTAAGGATAATTTTGACCGCTATCTGGTGATCTACTCCTAGATCACCTTTGTACCCTCTTGCCAGACATGTGGCAAGGCACACATCAGGTGTGGTACTCAGCATGGCATACCGTATAGAGCCTATGACAAGATCATAGGGGACAACCTTCGTCCTTCCTCTTTCTTCTGCCGTGGTCAATCTGTGAGTCTTACTCAACTTCACACCTTACAACTCAGGTAAGAACCCCTTCCTTGACTGTTCTATTTTGAACTCCTTCAAAAACATGTCAAGGTGTGCGTTCTTTGAAAGTATCATCAGGCGTCTTGATCTATCTCTATAGATCTTGATGCCCAATATGTAAGCAGCTTTATCCAGGTCTTCCTTTGAAAATCACTCTTCAAACAAACCGTTTATGCTTTCCAGAAATTCTACATTATTTCGGATCAACAATATGTCATCCACATATACTTATAGGAAATGTTGTAGTGCTCCCACTCACTTTCTTGTAAATACAAGTTTCTAACAAACATTGTATAAACCTAAAAGCTTTGATTACTCCATCAAAGCATATATTCCGATTCCGAGATGCTTGCTCTAGTCCATAGAAGGATTGCTGGAGCCAACATACCTTTTAGCATCCTTAGGATCGTCAAAAACTTTTATTGTATCACATACAACTTTTCTTACGAAAACTTGGTAAGAAAACTTGTTTTGACATCCATCTGTAAGATTTCATAATCGAAAAATACAGCTAATGCTAACATGATTCCGACGGACTTAAGCATCGCTATGGATGAGAAATTCTCATCGTAGTCAACTCCTTGAACTTGTGAAAACACTCTTTCCCACAAGTCGAGCTTCATAGACGGTAACATTACCGCCCACGTCCGTCTTCTTCTTAAAGATCCATTTATCTCAATGGCTTGCCGATCATCGGGCAAGTCCACCAAAGTCCATACATGGATCCTATCTCGGATTTCATGGCTTCTAACCATTTGTCGGAATACGGGCCCACCATCGCTTCTCCATAGCTCGTAGGTTCATTGTTGTCTAACAACATGATATCTAAGACAGGATTACTGTACCACTCAGGAGTAGTACATATCCTTGTCGACCTACGATGTTTGATAGCAACTTGATCTGAAGCTTCAAGATCACTATCATTAACTTCCTATTCAACAGACGTAGGCGCCGCAGAAAACATCTTTCTGTGTTGCATCACTCTCTGGTTGAAGTAAAGGTTTGACAACCTCATCAAGTTCTATCTTCCTCCCACTCAATTCTTTCGAGAGAAACTCCTTCTCGAGAAAGGACCTGTTCTTAGCGACAAACAATTTGCCCTCGGATCTGAGATAGAAGGTATACCCAACTGTCACCTTTGGGTATCCTATGAAGATGTGTTTGTCCGCTTTTGGGTTCGAGCTTCTCCTGCTAAAGCCTTAAGCATCGCAGCCCCAAACATTAAGAAACGACAACTTTGGTTTCTTGCCAAACCAATGTTCATACAACGTCATCTCAATGGACTTAGATGGTGTCCTATCTAAAGTGAATGCAGCTGTCTCTAACGCATAACCTCAAAATGAAAACGGTAGATTGGTAAGAGACATCATAGATCGCACCATATCTCATAAGGTTCGATTACGACGTCCGGACACACCATTACCTTATGGTGTTTAGGTGGCTTCAACTGCGAAAAAATTCCACAATGTCTTAAGTGATTGCCAAACTCATAACTCAGAAAATCCCCTTTTGATCAGATCATAGGAACATGATCTTCTTTGTTATGATGATTCTTAACTTCACTCTGAAATCTCTTGAACTCTTCAAACGTTTCAGACTTTGTGCTTCATTAAGTAGATATACCTATATCTACTCAAATCGTTAGTGAATATGAGAAAATAGCGATATCCACTGCACGCTTCAATTCTCATTGGATCACACGCATCAGCATGCATGATCTCCAACAAGTCACTTGCCCGTTTCATTGTACCTGAAAACGGGGTCTTAGTCATCCTGCCCATGAGGCATGGCTCGCATGTGTCAAACGATTCAAAATCAAGTGACTCCAAACATCCATCGACATGGAGTTTCTTCATGCATCTTACGCCAATATGACCTAAGCGGAAGTGCCACGAGAAAGTGGTACTATCATTATTAACTCTACATCTTTTGGCGTGAACGTGTGTATTACCACGACCGAGATTCAATGAACCATTCACATAGGGTGCATGACCATGAAAGGTATCATTCATGTAAACAGAATAACCATTATTCTCTAACTTAAATGAATGACCGTATTGCAATGAACATGATCTAATCATATTCATGCTCAACGTAGACACCTGATAACATTTATCTAGGTTCAATACTAATCCCGAAGGCAGATGGAGCATGCGATGGTGATCTCATCAACTTTGGAAACACTTCCAACACACATCGTCACCTCGCCCTTAGCCAGTCTCCGTTTAGTCCGTAGCTTTTGCTTCAAGTCACCAATAATAGCAACTGAACCGGTATCCAATATCCAGGTGCTACCAGGAGTAGTAGTGAGGTACACATTAATAACACGTATATACTTTGTTGAAGTTGCCAGCCTTCTTATCTACCATGCATTTGGGGTAATTCCGCTACCAGTGACCATTCCCCTTACAATAGAAGCACTTAGTCTCGGGTTTGGGTTCAACCTTGGGTTCCTTCACTGGAGCGGCAACTAATTTGCCATCCATGAAGTTTCCCTTCTAGCCCTTGCCCTTCTTGAAACCAGTGGTCTTGTTAAACCATCAACACTTGATGCTCCTTCTTGATTTCTACCTTTTGCGGTCTTAAGCACCACGAACAGCTCCAGGATCAACTCCATCCCTTGCATGTCATAGTTCATCACGAAGATCTAGTAGCTGAGTGATAGTGACTAGAGAACTATATCAATCACTATCTTATCTGGAAGTTTAACTCCCACTTGATTTAAGTGATTATAGTACCCAGACATTCTGAGCACATGCTCACTAGCTGAGCTATTCTCCTCCATCTTGTTGGCAAAAGAACTTGTCAGAGGTCTCACACCTCTCAACACGGGCATGAGCCTGAAATCCCAATTTCAGCTCTTGGAACATCTCATATGTTCTCTGGCGTTCAAAACGTCATTGGAATCCCGATTCTAAGCCGTAAAGTATGGTGCACTAAACTATCAAGTAGTCATCAGGATGTGTCTGTCGGGTGTTCACAACATCCACAGACGATGTTGTAGGGGTTTGCACATCCAGTGGTGCATCAAAGACGTAAGCCTTCTGTGTAGCAGTGAGGACACTCCTCGGACTACGGACCTAGTCCGCATCATTGCTTACAATATCTTTCAACTTAATCTTTCTCTAGGAACGTATTGAAACAGGGAGCTACAACGTGAGCTATTTATCTACAACATATTTGCAAAGACAATTTAGACTATGTTCATGATAATTGAGTTCATTTAATGAACTCCCACTCAGATAGACATCCCTCTAGTCATCTAAGTGAAACATGATCCGAGTCAACTAGGCCGTGTCCGATCATCACGTGAGACGGACTAGTCAACATCGGTGAACATCTTCATGTTGATCGTATCTTCTATACGACTCATGCTCGACCTTTCGGTCTCCCGTGTTCCGAGGCCATGTCTGTACATGCTAGGCTCGTCAAGTCAACCTAAGTGTTTTTGCTGTGTAAATCTGGCTTACACCCGTTGTATTCGAACGTTAGAATCTATCACACCCGATCATCACATGGTGCTTCGAAACAACAAACCTTCGCAATGGTGCACAGTTAGGGGGAACACCTTTCTTGAAATTTTAGTGAGGGATCATCTTATTTAAGCTACCGTCGTTCTAAGCAAATAAGATGTAAAACATGATAAACATCACATGCAATCAAACAGTGACATGATATGGCCAATATCATTTTGCTCCTCTCGATCTCCATCTTCGGGGCTCCATGATCATCGTTGTCACCGGCATGACACCATGATCTCCATCATCATGATCTCCATCATTGTGTCTTCTTGAAGTTGTCTCGTCATCTATTACTTCTACTACTATGGCTAACGCTTTAGCAATAAAGTAAAGTAATTACATGACATTTATGTTGACACGCAGGTCATAAATAAATTAAGACAACTCCTATGGCTCCTGCCGGTTGTCATACTCATCGACATGCAAGTCGTGATTCCTATTACAAGAACATGATCAATCTCATACATCACATATATCATTCATCACATCCTTTTGGCCATATCACATCACAAGGCATATGCTGCAAAAACAAGTTAGACGTCCTCTAATTGTTGTTGCAAGTTTTTTACGTGGCTGCTATAGGTTTCTATCAAGAACGTTTCTTACCTACGCGAAAACCACAACGTGATATGCCAATTTCTATTTACCCTTCATAAGGACCCTTTTCATCGAATCTGATCCGACTAAAGTGGGAGAGACAGACACCCGCTAGCCACCTTATGCAACTAGTGCATGTTAGTCGGTGGAACCAGTCTCACGTAAGAGTACGTGTAAGGTCGGTCCGGGCCGCTTCATCCCACGATGCCGCCGAATCAAGATAAGACTAGTAACGGCAAGCAAATTGACAAAATCGACGCCCACAACAACTTGTATTCTACTCGTGCATAGAAACTACGCATAGACCTAGCTCAAGATGCCACTGTTGGGGAACGTAGCAGAAATTCAAAATTTTCTACGCATCACCAAGATCAATCTATGGAGTAATCTAGCAACGAGGGAAGGAGAGTGCATCTACATACCCTTGTAGATTGCTAAGCGGAAGCGTTCAGGTGAACGGGGTTGACGGAGTCGTACTCGTCGTGATCCAAATCACCGATGATCCTAGTGCCGAACGGATGTCACCTCCGTGTTCAACACACGTACAGCTCCGTGACGTCTCCTACGCCTTGATCCAGCAAGGGGAGAAGGAGAGGTTGGGAAGACTCCATCCAGCAGCAGCACGACGGCGTGGTGGTGGTGGAGGAGCGTGGTACTCCAGCAGGGCTTCGCCAAGCACCGCAAGAGACGAGGAGGGAGAGGGGTAGGGCTGCGCCAAGAAGGAGATGTTCTCGTGTTTCTGGCAGCCCCCAACCCCCACTATATATAGGGGAAAGGGAGGGGCTGCGCCCCCACCTAGGTTTCCACTCCTAGGGGTGGCGGCCAGCCCTAGATCCCATCTAGGGGGCGGCCAAGGGGGGAGAGAGGGGGCCGCACCACTAGGTGGGCCTTAGGCCCATCTGAGCCTAGGGTTTCCCCCTTTTCCCTTCTCTCTTCGCCTTGGGCCCTGGTGGGGGGGGGGCGCACCAGCCCACCTGGGGCTGGTCCCCTTCCACACTTGGCCCATGCAGCCCTTCGGGGCTGGTGGCCCCACTTGGTGGACCACCGGGACCCTCCCGGTGGTCCCGGTACATTACCGATAAAACCCGAAACTTTTCCGGCGACCAAAACAGGACTTCCCATATATAAATCTTTACCAACGGACCATTCCGGAACTCCTCGTGACGTCCGGGATCTCATCCGGGACTCCAAACAACATTCGGTAACCACGTATATCTATTCCCTATAACCCTAGCATCATCGAACCTTAAGTGTGTAGACCCTACGGGTTCGGGAACCATGCAGACATGACCGAGACAACTCTCCAGTCAATAACCAACAGCGGGATCTGGATACCCATGTTGGCTCCCACATGTTCCACGATGATCTCATCGGATGAACCACGATGTCAAGGATTCAATCAATCTCGTATACAATTCCCTTTGTCTAGCGGTACGATACTTGCCCGAGATTCGATCGTCGGTATCCCGATACCTTGTTCAATCTCATTACCGGCAAGTCTCTTTACTCGTTCCGTAACACATCATCCCGTGATCAACTCCTTGGTCACATTGTGCACATTATGATGATGTCCTACCGAGTGGGCCCAGAGACACCTCTCCGTTACACAGAGTGACAAATCCCAGTCTCGATTCGTGCCAACCCAACAGACACTTTTGGAGATACCTGTAGTGTACCTTTATAGCCACCCAGTTATGTTGTGACGTTTGGCACACCCAAAGCACTCCTACGGTATCCGGGAGTTGCACAATCTCATGGTCTAAGGAAATGACACTTGACATTAGAAAAGCTTTAGCATACGAACTACACGATCTTTGTGCTAGGCTTAGGATTGGGTCTTGTCCATCACATCATTCTCCTAATGATGTGATCCCGTTATCAACGACATCCAATGTCCATGGTCAGGAAACCATAACCATCTATTGATCAACGAGCTAGTCAACTAGAGGCTTACAAGGGACATGTTGTTGTCTATGTATCCACACATGTATCTGAGTTTCCTATCAATACAATTCTAGCATGGATAATAAATGATTATCATGAACAAGGAAATATAATAATAACCAATTTATTATTGCCTCTAGGGCATATTTCCAACACTTAATGCTTCTTATTTTGCCCAAACAGTAAAGGATGCACCTTCTCAAATGTTCCCCACAAAAGCACCGGGACCCGATGGGTTCCCGACGTTGTTTTTCCAGAAGAATTGAAGCATTTGTGGTGATGAGGTGAACAAAGATGGATCTTCGTGTGCTGAATGGGGAAGACTCTCTAGAGGTTATTAACAAATGTTTATTGTTTTAATACCTAATGTATCTAATCCAAACTATCTTACCCAATTCCATATGATTAGCTTGTGCATTGTAATCTTTAAGATTATTTCCGAAGTGCATGCTAACCGCCTGAAAAAGATTTTACCACGGATAATTTCACCTGAGCAGTCTGCATTGTACCAGGAAGGCTCATTACTGATAATGTTTTTGCGGACAATTGCTTGTTGATGTTCAAGGATAATATTGATGGAGCTAATTCAATGAAAACGATGATCGATAAATATTATCAAGCCTCGAAGCAGTGAGTTAATCTAGCGAAATCGAACATTTCTTTAGTAAAGGATGTCCAAATGATAGAAGAGAGGCAACTAAGGGCCTTTTGATGTACCAAACGAATCATCATTGGAGAGATATTTGGGGCTACCAATTAATGTCGGGAAATAAAAAATAACTCTTTCAAGTATATTAAAGATAGACTTTGGGACAAGGTTAAAGGATGGATTGAGAGATGCATGTCAGGAGCAGGCAAAGAGATCTTGATAACATGTGTTGTAAAGTCTGTTCCAATATCTTATATGAATTTCTTCCTATTGCCTAGGGGTTTATGTGAAAAGATTGATACGATGTTGCGTAAGTTTTCTTAGGGAAACAAAAATGGAAAGAGAATAGTTGCTTGGATCTCTTGGGATGTATTGACTATGCCAAAATACATGGGTGGTATTGGCTTTAGGGATACACAACTGTTTAATCTGGCGATGCTCGCTAAGCAATCATGAAGGTTGCTACGGTAGGTGGATTCCCTCAGCGTCAAGTTATCGAAGGTTGTATATTTTCCCACTTGTGATGTGCTCATGGCAGAGCTAGGTTCTCACCCATCCCAAGTTTGGCATGTTATTCATGAAGGAATGGTGGTCCTGAAGCAAGGGTTGATAAGATGTATTGGTGATGGTGCTTCTACCAAGATCTGGGATGACAATTGGCTACCCAGGGATCATTGATACGTCTCAAACATATCTACTTTTTTGAACACTTTTGCTCATGTTTTGGAATCTAATTTGCATGATTCGAATGGAACTAACCCGGACTGATGTTGTTTTCAGTAGAACTACCATGGTGTTATTTTTTTTGCAGAAATAGAAGTTCTCGGATGGAGTTGAAATTTTATGGAGAATTTTTCTGGAATATATAAAAATACCAGTGAAAATATCTACTGGAGGGGGGGCCCACCAAACAACCATAAGTTCAGGTGGCACCCCCTTGGGCCTGCCACCCAGGCTTGTGGGACCTTTGAGCCTCCGTTTGCCCTACCTCCAACTTCAAAAATACTATCTCACGGAGAAAAAAAAATCAAAGAACAAGAATCATTGTGTTTTATGATACGGAGCCTCCACCACCACTTGTTCTTTCATCGGAAGGGATGCACTGGAGTCCATTCGGGGATCCGGAGAGGGGGGTCATCATCATCATCATCAACCCTTCTCCATCAACAATTCCATCATCATCATCCTGGAGTGAGTAATCCTCCATAGGCTTGCTGGGCAGTGATGAGTTGGATGAGATTTATCATGTAATCGAGTCAATTTGTTAGGGCTTGATCCCTAGTATCCCCTATGTTCTGAGATTGATGTTGCTATGACTTTGCTATGCTCAATGCTTATCACTAGGCCTCGATTGCCATGATTTCATATCTGAACCCTCTATGTTTTCATGAATATATTTGAGTTCTTGATCCTATCTCCTAGTTATATGCACTTGTTATTGTTCTGATCCGTAGACCCCAGAGTGGCAATAGTTGGGATACCCTTCAAGGATGACTGTAATTCGAGGAGTTCATGTATTCACCATATGTTAATGCTTTGTTAAGGTTCTCTATTAAAAGGAGGCCTTAAAATCCCTTAGTTTTCTTATGGACCCCGGTGGCACGGGAGGGTAGGATAAAAAATGTCACGCAAGTTCTTATTATAAGCATGTATGACTGTATACGGAATACATGCCTACATTGAATTGATGAATTGGAGCCATTTGTGTCACTCTAGGCTATGATTGTTATACGATGAATGTCATCCAACACAAATATCCATCACTAATCTAATGCCTACGTTGTGCTCATATTGATCTTTGCTAAGTGACTACTCACTATCGCAGGATGCTGCTGAAGCGACACATGTATCACAGACCCTTCGACCAAACTGTGTGCGATGCATGAATCGCAAACGGTGTCGTACCAAAACTGTCACCAATAAAATGAACTATGTGCAATGGTCGAGGCATCAAGCATGATTTAGATTAGAGTCGCGGGTGCGATATGTGCAATATAGTTGATCCATATGAATTGTTTGCAACGGTGAAACAACAGAAACGGCCCGCCAAATCAAGATGTGTGCGATAGACATCATACAGTTCACTCGGATGAACTATTTGCGATAAGCGAAAATAACATAAACGGCAAAGCAGATCAAAGGTGTGTGCGACAGATGGCATACAATTCACTCAAGTGAACTGTCTGCTGATGACCCACAAGTATATGAGATCAATTGTAGCCTTTTCGATAAGTAAGAGTGTCGAACCCAATGAGGAGTGATACGTCCATTTTGCATCATGCTTTTATATCGATATTTATTGCATTATGGGATGTTATTACACATTATGTCACAATACTTATGCCTATTCTCTCTTATTTTACAAGGTTTACATAAAGAGGGAGAATGCCGGCAGCTGGGATTCTGGGCTGAAAAAGGAGCAAATATTAGAGACCTATTCTGCACAGCTCCAAAAGTCCTGAAACTTCACAGAAGTCATTTTCAGAATATATAAAAAATATTGAGCGCAAGAAGTTCCGGAGGGGGGCCACACCCTGCCCACGAGGGTGGGGGCGCGCCCTACCCCCCTGGGCGCACCCCTACCTCGTGGGCCCCCTGGTGGCCCTCCGATGCCCATCTTCTGCTATATGGAATCTTTCGATGAGAAAAAAAAATCATAAGCCAGCTTTCGGGACGAGACTCCGCCGCCACAAGGCGGAACCTTGGCGGAACCAATCTAGGGCTCCGGCAGAGCTGTTCTATCGGGGAAACTTCCCTCCGGGAGGGGGAAATCATCGCCATCGTCATCACCAACGATCCTATCATCGGGAGGGGGTCAATCTCCATCAACATCTTCACCAGCACCATCTCCTCTCAAACCCTAGTTCATCTCTTGTATCCAATTCTTGTCTCTAAATATGGGATTGGTACCCGCGGGTTGCTAGTAGTGTTAATTACTCCTTGTAGTTGATGCTAGTTGGTTTATTTGGTGGAAGATCGTATGTTCAGATCCTATATGCATATTAATACCCTCTGATTATGAACATGAATATGCTTTGTGAGTAGTTACGTTTGTTCCTGAGGACATGGGAGAAGTCTTGCTATTAGTAGTCATGTGAATTTGGTATTCGTTTGATATTTTGATGAGATGTATGTTGTCTCTCCTCTAGTGGTGTTATGTGAACGTCGACTACATGACACTTCACCATTATTTGGGCCTAGAGGAAGTCATTGGGAAGTAATAAGTAGATGATGGGTTGCTAGAGTGACAGAAGCTTAAACCCTAGTTTATGCGTTGCTTCGTAAGGGGCTGATTTGGATCCATATGTTTCATGCTATGGTTAGGTTTACCTTAATACTTTTGTTGTAGTTGCGAATGCTTGCAATAGAGGTTAATCATAAGTGGGATGCTTGTCCAAGTAAGGGCAGTAACCAAGCACCGGTCCACCCACATTATCAAAGTACCGAACGCGAATCATATGAACATGATGAAAACTAGCTTGACGATAATTCCCATGTGTCCTCGGGAGCGCTTTTCTCTATATAAGAATTTGTCCAGGCTTGTCCTTTGCTACAAAAAGGATTGGGCCACCTTGCTGCACCTTATTTACTTTTTTTACTTGTTGCTCGTTACCAATTATCTTATCACAAAACTATCTGTTACCTATAATTTCAGTGCTTGCAGAGAATACCTTGCTGAAAACTGCTTATCATTTCCTTCTGCTCCTCGTTGGGTTCGACACTCTTACTTATCGAAAGGACTATGATAGATCCCCTATACTTGTGGGTCATCAAGACTCTTTTCTGGCGCCGTTGTCGGGGAGTGAAGCGCGTTTGGTAGGTGGAATTTGGTAAGGAAAAATTTATATAGTGTGCTGAAATTTACTGTCACTTGGTACTATGGGTAATCCTCTGAGGGGCTTGTTCGGGGTATCTTCACCCCGACCAGTAGAGCAAAGAGTTGCTCCTCAACCTATTGAACCTATTGAAAATGAAAATGTCTACTTTGAGATTCCTTCGGGTATGATAGAAAAACTGCTAGCTAATCCTTTTGCAGGAGACGGAACAATGCATCCTGATGAGCACCTAATATATGTGGATGAAGTTTGTGAATTAATTAAGCTTGTAGGTGTGCCCGATGATGTTATTAAGAAGAAGGTCTTCTCTTTATCTTTGAAGGGAGATGCATTGACATGGTATAGGCTATGTGATGATATGGGATCATGGAACTACAAACGATTGAAATTGGAATTTCATCAGAAGTTTTATCCTATGCATCTTGTTCATCATGATCGCAATTATATATATATATATATATATATATATATATATAATTTTTGGCCTTGCGAAGTAGAAAGCACCGCTCAAGCTTGGGGGAGGCTTAAATCAATGTTATATTCATGCCCCAATCACGAGCTTCCAAGAGAAATAGTTATTCGAAATTTATATGCTCGGCTTTCTGATAACAATCGCACCATGCTCGATACTTCTTGTGCTGGCTCTTTTATGATGAAGACTATTGAATTCAAATGGGATTTATTGGAAAGAATTAAATGCAACTCTGAAGATTGGGACCTCGACGAAGGTAAGGAGTCAGGTATGACACCTAAGTTTGATTGTGTTAAATCTTTTATGGATACCGATGTTTTTCGTAAATTTAGCACTAGATATGGACTTGACTCTGAAATAGTAGCTTCTTTCTGTGAATCTTTTGCTACTCATGTTGATCTCCCTAGGGAGAAGTGGTTTAAATATCATCCTCCCATAGAAGTAAAAGTAGTTGCACCTATTAAAGTTGAAGAAAAGACTGTCACTTATAATGATCCTATTGTTCCTATTGCTTATGTTGAGAAATCACCTTTTCCTATTAGGATAAAAGATCATGCTAAAGCTTCAACTATGGTTCGTAAAAGCAATATTAGAACTTATACACCTCCTGAGCAAGTTAAAGTTGAACCTAATATTGCTATTGTTAAAGATCTCTTGTCTGATAATATTGATGGGCATGTTATTCATTTCTTTGATGAGACTGCTAGAATTGCTAAACCTTGTGCTAAAGATAAACATAGACCCGTGGTAGGCATGCCTGTTATTTCTGTTAAAATAGGAGATCACTATTATCATGGCTTATGTGATATGGGTGCTAGTGCCAGTGCTATACCTCATGACTTATACAAAGAAATTATGGATGATATTGCACCTGCTGAGATAGAAGATATTGATGTCACAATTAAACTTGCTAATAGAGATACTATTTCACCAATTGGAATTGTTAGAGATGTTGAAGTCTTGTGTGGGAAAACTAAATATCTTGCTGATTTTCTTGTTCTTGGTTCCACACAAGATAGCTTTTGTCCCATTATATTTGGTAGACCCTTCTTGAACACAGTTAATGCTAAGATAGATTGCGAAAAGGATGTTGTTACTATTGGCTTAGGTGATATGTCTCATGAGTTTAATTTCTCTAAATTTCGTAGACAATACTGCAAAGAGGAATTGCCTAGTAAATATGAAATTATTGGTCTTGCTTCTATTGCCGTACCTCCTAGTGATCCTTTAGAACAATATTTGCTAGACCATGAAAATGATATGTTTATGAATGAAAGAAGGGAAATAGATGAAGTATTCTTTAAACAGGAACCCATCCCGAAACACAATTTGCCTGTCGAAATCCTAGGGGATCCTCCTCCACCCAAGGGTGATCCCGTGTTTGAGCTCAAACCGTTACATGATACTCTTAAATATGCTTATCTTGATGAGAAAAAGATATATCCTGTTATTATTGGTGCTAACCTCTTTCGGAGCATGAAGAGGAGAGATTATTGAAAACTCTGAAGAAGCACCATGCTGCTATTGGATATACTCTCGATGATCTTAAGGGCATTAGTCCCACACTATGTCAACACAAATAAATTTGGAGAAAGATGCCAAACCAGTTCATGATCACTAACGACGGCTGAATCCTAAGATGAAAGAAGTGGCAAGAAAGGAAATACTAAAGCTCCTTGAGGCAGGTATAATTTATCCCGTTGCTTATAGTCAATGGGTAAGTCCTTTCCATTGTGTCCCTAAAAAGGGAGGTATTACTGTCATTCCTAATGATAAAGATGAATTGATCCCGCAAAGAATTATTACAGGTTATAGGATGGTAATTGATTTCTGCAAATTAAATAAGGCTACTAAAAAAGATCATTACCCCTTACCTTTTATTGATCAAATGCTAGAAACATTATCCAAACATACACATGTTTGCTTTCTAGATGGTTATTCTGGTTTCTCCCAAATACCCATGTCAGTTGATGATCAATCTAAGACCACTTTTACTTGCCCGTTCAGTACTTTTTCTTATAGACGTATGCCTTTTGGTTTATGTAATGCACCTGCTACCTTCCAAAGATGCATGATGGCTATATTCTCTGACTTTTGTGAAAAGATTTGTGAGGTTTTCATGGATGATTTCTCCGTCTATGGATCCTCTTTTGATGATTGCTTAAGCAACCTTGATCGAGTTTTGCCGAGATGTGAAGAAACTAACCTTGTCTTGAATTGGGAGAAGTGCCACTTTATGGTTAATGAAGGTATTGTCTTGGGGCATAAAGTTTCTGAAAGAGGTATTGAAGTTGATAAAGCTAAGGTTTATGCTATTGAAAAGATGCCATGTCCCAAGGACATCAAAGGTATAAGAAGTTTCCTTGGTCACGCCGGTTTTTATAGGAGGTTCATTAAGGACTTCTCAAAAATTTCTCGGCCTCTGACTAATTTATTACAAAAAGATATACCATTTCTTTTTATGATTATTGCATAGAAGCATTTGAAATACTTAAGAAAGCATTGATTTCTGCACCTATTGTTCAGCCACCTGATTGGAATTTACCTTTTGAAAATTATCTGTGGTGCTAGTGATTATGCTGTAGGTGCTGTTCTAGGGCAAAGAGTTGATAAAATTTAATGTTATTCAATATGCTAGTAAAACTCTAGACAATGCTCAGAGAAATTATGCTACTACTGAAAAAGAATCCTTAGTAGTTGTATTTGCTTGTGATAAGTTCAGACCTTATGTTGTTGATTCTAAAGTAACTATTCACACGGATCATGCTGCTATTAAATATCTTATGGAAAAGAAAGATGCTAAACCTAGATTTATTAGATGGGTTCTCTTGCTACAAGAATTTGATTTACATATTATTGATAGAAAGGGAGCTGAGAACCCCGTTGTAGATAACTTGCCTAGGCTAGAGAATGTTCTTGATGACCCACTACCTATTGATGATAGCTTTCCTGATGAACAATTAAATGTCATAAATGCTTCTCGTACTGCTCCATGGTATGCTGATTATGCTAATTATATTGTTGCTAAATTTATACCACCTAGTTTCACATACCAGTAAAACAAAAAGTTTTTCTATGATTTGAGACATTACTTTTGGGATGACCCACATCTTTATAAAGAAGGAGTAGATGGTGTTATTAGACGTTGTGTACCTGAGCATGAACAGGAACAGATCCTACGCAAGTGTCACTCTGAAGCTTATGGAGGACACCACGCTGGAGATAGAACTGCACATAAGGTATTGCAATCCGGTTTTTATTGGCCTACTCTCTTCAAGGATGCCCGTAAGTTTGTTGTATCTTGTGATGAATGTCAAAGAATTGGTAATATTAGTAGACGTCAAGAAATGCCTATGAATTATTCACTTGTTATTGAACCATTTGATGTTTGGGGCTTTAATTATATGGGACCTTTTCCTGCCTCCAATGGATACACACATATTTTAGTTGTTGTTGATTACATTACTAAGTGGGTAGAAGCTATTCCAACTAGTAGTGCTGATCATAATACCTCTATTAAGATGCTTAAAGAAGTTATTTTTCCAAGGTTTGGAGTCCCTAGATATTTAATGACTGATGGTGGTTCACATTTTATTCATGGTGTTTTCCTTAAAATGCTTGCTAAATATGATGTTAATCATATAATTGCATCTCCTTATCACCCACAGTCCAGTGGTCAAGTAGAATTGAGTAATAGAGAGATCAAATTAATTTTGCAAAAGACTATTAATAGATCTAGAAAGAATTGGTCCAAGAAACTTGATGATGCATTATGGGCCTATAGAACTGCATATAAAAATCCTATGGGTATGTCTCCGTATAAAATAAAGCATGCCACTTACCTCTCGAACTAGAACATAAGGCTTATTGGGCTATTAAAGAGCTCAATTATGATTTCAAACTTGCCGGTGAGAAGAGGTTATTTGACATTAGCTCACTTGATGAATGGAGAACCCAAGCCTATGAGAATGCCAAATTATTTAAAGAAAAGGTTAAAAGATGGCATGACAAAAGGATACAAAAGCGCGAGTTTAATGTAGGTGATTATGTATTGCTATACAACTCTCATTTAAGATTTTTTTGCAGGAAAAGTTCTCTCTAAATGGGAAGGTCCTTACGTTATCGAGGAGGTCTATCGTTTCGGTGCCATAAAAATCAACAACTTCGAAGGCACAAATCCGAAGGTGGTGAACGGTCAAAGAATTAAACATTATATCTCAGGTAATCCTATAAATGTTGAAACCAATATTATTGAAACCGTAACCCCGGGGGAATACATAAGGGACACTTTCTGGAATGTTTCAGACTCCGAAAAGGAATAGGTATGTGATACGGTAAGTAAACCGACTCCAAAACAGTTCTAATGGCAATTTTCTTTCATTTTGGAATATTTAGAAAAATAGAAAAATAAGAAGCAGCCCGGGAAGGACACGAGGGCTCCACGAGGGTGGAGGGCACGCCCCTACCTCATGGGCACCTCGTGTGCTCTCCGGACTCCGTTTTCTTGCATGTTACGTATTTTGGTCAGTAAAAATTCATTATATAACCTTCCGAAGGTTTTGACCACCGTATCACGCAAATATCCTGTCTTTGTTTCGAGCCGTCCCTGCTGCAGATTAGAGCAATATGTCATCCCAGGATTTGGAAGGAGAAAGCTATGTGGCTGATTATCTTGTAGATCCTAAGGTCTATGGGGACGTGGAGCATTGTGGTTGGACTACGGAAGAAGAAGAGGACTATGAACCCAAGGGAAGGGAGGAGACGAGCTCAGATGAAGATGAAGTCCCATTACCCCAACCTGGGGACATTCATGTGGAGTTCAAAACGTCAAGCCTCCCTGATAGAGCAAAGAAACCTAAGACCGAGTTTATCCGTTTTTGCCTCTTGCAGGAAAACAAACAGGAATTATGCAAGAAGATATTAAACCTTGAGCAGGAGATCGATGACCTAAGGGATCAAAATTCTGTCCTTAAGCGCAAATTAAGGCAGAAGCCTACGCCATCAACAAAACCAACACCCTCTTCACCAACAAAGAAGGAGACATAATCACATGGGTATAGGCACTCCCCTTGGCAACTGCCAAGCTTGGGGGAGTGCCCCGGTATCGTATCACCATAACTTTTATCTTTACCGCTTTTCTTAGTTCGATCCTTTTGATAATATTTTGATCTAGTAGAATAAAAGTTCTTAGTATGATCTAGTTGTGAGTTTTGCTTTATGATCCCTCTATGTAATCGAGTCCGTGAGCTATTTATAATAAAGATTAGTGTTGAGTCAAGGGCTTGATTATTTTGCCATAACCTTGAGTGAATAAAGGAAAAGAGAAGAAATAAAAAGAAACAAAGAGATCATATGGATCTTATGGAGAGTAATGAGCTCACATAGAAAGAGTATGATGAATAAAAGTTGTTGAGAGTTGACAAACATAGTTTTGGTCATCTTTGCAATTAATAGGAAGTAATAAAGAAAGAGAGGTCTTCACATATAAATATACTATCTTTGACATCTTTTATGATTGTGAGCACTCATTAAAATATAACATGCTAAAGGGTTGACGTTGGACAAGGATGACAACATAATGGGTTATGTTTTCTTACATCTGAGATAAATTATATTGTCATGGATCATCCAACATGATTGAGATTGCCTTTCCCCCTCATGCTAACCAAATTCCTTGCACCAAGTAGAGATACTACTTGTGCTTCCAAACACCCTTAAACCAGTTTTGCCATGAGAGTCCACCATACCTACCTATAGATTGAGTAAGATCCCTCAAGTAAGTTGTCATCGGTGCAAGCAATAAAAATGGCCCTCTAAATATGTATGACTTATTAGTGTGGGAGAAAATAAGCTTTATACGATCGTGTGATACAGAAGAAATAAAAGTGACGGACTGCATAATAAAGGTCCATATCACAAGTGGCAATATAAAGTGACGTTCTTTCGCATTAAGATTTTGTGCATCCAACCATAAAAGCGCATGACAACCTCTGCTTCCCTCAGCGAAGGGCCTATCTTTTACTTTTATCTCCTACCTTGCATAAGAGTCATGGTGATCTTCACCCTTCCTTTTTAAATTTTATCTTTTGGCAAGCACAACATGTTGGAAAGATCCTGGTATATATGGCTAATTAGATGTGAGTTTTCATGAACTATTATTGTTGACATTACCCTTGAGGTAAAACGTTGGGAGGCAAAACTATAAGCCCCTATCTTTCTCTGTGTCCGATTAAACCCCCATACCCATAAGTATTGCATGAGTGTTAGCAACTGTGAAAGACTATATGATAGTTGAGTATGTGGACTTACTGAAAAGCTCTTATATTGACTCTTTCATGTGTTATGATAAATTGCAATTGCTTCAATGACTGAGATTATAGTTTTTTAGTTTTCAATGAAGTTTATGATTCATACTTGAAATTGTGATTGAATTGTTACTCTAGCATAAGAGATCATATGACAAGAATTATATAAGTTGCTATTCTAAGAATGATCATGATGCCCTCATGTCCGTATTTTATTTTTATTGACACCTCTATCTCTAAACATGTGGACATATTTTTCGATTTCGGCTTTCGCTTGAGGACAAGCGAGGTCTAAGCTTGGGGGAGTTGATACGTCCATTTTGCATCATGCTTTTATATCAATATTTATTGCATTATGGGCTGTTATTACACATTATGTAACAATACTTATGCATATTCTCTCTTATTTTACAAGGTTTACATAAAGAGGGAGAATGCCGGCAGCTGGGATTCTAGGCTGGAAAATGATCAAATATTAGAGACCTATTCTACACAGCTCCAAAAGTCCTGAAACTTCACGGAAGTCATTTTCAGAATATATAAAAAATACTGAGTGCAAGAAGTTCCGGAGGGGGACCACACCCTGCCCACGAGGGGGGGGGCGCCCTACCCCCCTGGGCGCACCCCTACCTCGTGGGCCCCCTGGTGGCCCTTCGATGCCCATCTTCTGCTATTTGGAGTCTTTCGATGAGAAAAAAAATCATAAGCCAGCTTTCGGGACGAGACTCTGCCGCCACGAGGCGGAACCTTGGCGGAACCAATCTAGGGCTCCGACGGAGCTGTTCTGTCGGGGAAACTTCCCTCCGGGAGGGGGAAATCATCGCCATCGTCATCACCAACGATCCTCTCATCGGGAGGGGGTCAATCTCCATCAACAACATCACCAGCACCATCTCCTCTCAAACCCTAGTTCATCTCTTGTATCCAATTCTTGTCTCTAAGTCTGGGATTGGTACCTGTGGGTTGCTAGTAGTGTTAATTACTCCTTGTAGTTGATGCTAGTTTGTTTATTTGGTGGAAGATCATATGTTCAAATCCTATATGCATATTAATACCCCTCTGATTATGAACATGAATATGCTTTGTGAGTAGTTACGTTTGTTCCCGAGGACATGGGAGAAGTCTTGCTATTAGTAGTCATGTGAATTTGGTATTTGTTCGATATTTTGATGAGATGTATGTTGTCTCTCCTCTAGTGGTGTTATGTGAACGCCGACTACATGACACTTCACCATTATTTGGGCCTAGAGGAAGGCATTGGGAAGTAATAAGTAGATGATGGGTTGCTAGAGTGACAGAAGCTTAAACCCTAGTTTATGCGTTGCTTCGTAAGGGGCTGATTTGGATCCATATGTTTCATGCTATGGTTAGGTTTACCTTAATACTTTTGTTGTAGTAGCGGATGCTTGCAATAGAGGTTAATCATAAGTGGGATGCTTGTCCAAGTAAGGGCAGTTCCCAAGCACTGGTCCACCCACATACCAAATTATCAAAGTACCGAATGCGAATCATATGAACATGATGAAAACTAGCTTGACGATAATTCCCATGTGTCCTCGGGAGCGCTTTTCTCTATATAAGAATTTGTCCAGGCTTGTCCTTTGCTACAAAAAGGATTGGGCCACCTTGCTGCACTTTATTTACTTTTGTTACTTGTTGCTCGTTACCAATTATCTTATCACAAAACTATCTGTTACCTATAATTTCAGTGCTTGCAGAGAATACCTTGCTGAAAACCGCTTATTATTACCTTCTGCTCCTCGTTGGGTTCGACACTCTTACTTATCGAAAGGACTATGATAGATCCCCTGTACTTGTGGGTCATCAAGGAGCAGAAGGAAATGACAAGTGGTTTTCAGCAAGGTAATGTCTGCAAGTGCTGAAATGTAAGTAGCAGAGTAGTTTGATAGCAACGTAATTTGTAACGAGCAAGTAAGGATAGTAGTATCAAAGGTGCAGCAAGGTAGCCCAATCCTTTTGAGGCAAAGGACAGGCTAAAATAGTTTCTAATGATAAGCAAAGCATTCTTGAGGGTGCACGTGATTTTCATCTTGTCACTTTCATCATGTTGGCTTAATTCGTGTTCGGTACTTTGATAATTTGATATGTGGGTGGACCGGTGATTAGGTGTTGTTATTACTTGAACAAACCTCCTACTTATGATTAACCCTCCCGCAAGCATCCGCAACTACGGGAAAAGTATTAAGAATAAATTCTAACCATAGCATTAAACTTTTGGATCCAATCTGTCCCTTACAGAATAACGCATAAACTAGGGTTTAAGCTTCTGTCACTCTCGCAACCCATCATCTAATAACTACTCCACAATGCATTCCCTTAGGCCCAAATATGGTGAAGTGTCATGTAGTCGACGTTCACATGACACCACCAAGGGAACCACAACATACATACTATCAAAATATCGAACACATATCAATTTCACATGATTACTTGCAACATGATTTCTCTCGTGAACTCAAGAACAAAAGTAACTACTCACAAATGATAATCATGCTCAAGATCAGAGGGGTATTAAATAGCATATTGGATTTGAACATATAATCTTCCACCAAATAAACCATATAGTAATCAACTACAAGATGTAATCAACACTACTAGTCACCCACAAGCAACAATCTATAGTTCCGGTACAAAGATTAAACACAAGAGTTGAACTAGGGTTTGAGAGGAGATGGTGTTGTTGAAGATGTTGATGGAGATTGGCCTCCCCAAGATGGGAGAGTTGTTGGTGATGATGATGACGATGATTTCCCCCTCCGGGAGGGAAGTTCCCCCGGCGAAACCGCTCCGCGGGAGGGCAAAAGTGTTCCTGCCCAGGTTCCGCCTCGAGACGGCGGCGCTCCGTCCTGAAAGTCCTCTCCCTATTTTTTCTAGGTCAAAATGACTTATATACCAGAAGATGGGCATCGGAGGTGGGCCGGGCTGAGCACAACCCACCAGGGCGCACCTAGGGGGCCAGGCGCGCCCTGGTGTCTTGTGCTCACCAGGTGCCCCCCTCCAGTGATTATTTGATCCAGTATTTCTTATTTATTCCATAAAAATCCTCGTGAAGTTTCAGCTTGTTTGGAGTTGTGCAGAATAGATGGCCTGATGTAGCTTTTCCAGGTCCAGATTTCCAGCTGCTAGAATTCTCCCTCTTTGTGTGAACCTTGCATATTATGAGAGAAAAGGCATTAGAATTACTTCAAAAAACATTATTATGCATAAAAACATCATAAATAACAATAGGTAAACATGATGCAAAATGGACGTATCAACTCCCCCAAGCATAGACCTCGCTCGTCCTCAAGCGAAAACCGAGATCGAAAACATGTCCATATGCTTAGAGAGAGAGAGAGGTGTCGATAAAAACAAAATACGGACATAGAAGCATCATGTGAATTATTATAACAACAACAAACTTTAATATAGAACTTTTATCATAGACTTCTCATGAATAGGTAACAATTCATCACACTATCGAAGTATAAAGCATAAACTCCATTGGAAACCAACAAACTATGTTCTCAGTCAACTTTGGAACTACAATTTATCAACTTTTCAAGAAGGGTCACGTATCGGAGCCTTTAGGCAAGTCCACATACTCAACCATCATATAGTCATCTATGATTGCTAACACTCACCGCATACACATGAGCAAAATGTTTCAACCGGACACATAGAAAGATAGGGGCTTATAATTTCGCCTCCCAACGTATTCACCTCAAGGGTGATGTCACGATAATAACTCATGCTACCCATATTCAACTGGACATATGTGCCTAGATCTTTCCTCACCACATGATGCTTGCCAAAGGAGAAAATAAAAAAGGATAAAGAGAAAAACTTTGACTCTGGCATAAAAGTAAATACATAAAAGTAAAAGATAGGCCCTTCATAAAGGGAAGCAGAGGTTGCCATGCGCTTATTTGTTTGTATGCTCAACCCCTTAGTGCAAAAGAACGTCACGTTATATTGCCCCTTATGATAGCAACCTTTATTATGCAGTCTGTCGCTTTTATTTCTTTGCTATCACAAGTTCGTACAACGCTCAATTTTCTCTTACACTAAATGATCTAACACCTTTAGTAGCAATTTTTATTGCCTGATTGCACCGATGACAACTTACTTGAAGGATCTTGCTCAATCCCTAGGTAGGTATGGTGGACTCTTGAAAATAAGATTTGGGTTTAAGGGTTTTTGGATGCACAAGTAGTATCTCTACTTGGTGCATAATTTTTGTCTAGCAAAGATGGGGGGCAAGCACCACATGTTGAAGGATATATGACAATATAACTTCTATGTGAATATGAACAAACATAAATCATTACGTTGTCTTCCTTGTCCAACGTCAACAATTTTGGCATATAATATTTTGATGGGGGCTCACAATCACAAAAGATTTCCAGGATAGTGTATTTATATGTGAATCTTCTCTTCCCTTATTAATTCTTTCATGAGTTGCATCATTGACCAATGCTGTCACTGGTACACGTTAGTCCTAAACAAATGGTTTTTAACCCCTTTCCGCAACGGCATTTGGAACAGTCGCCAAGTGAGTGTGGGCGATAGGGGGGGTCCTTCCTACATGACCCAAAAACCGTCTGGGATATGCCCTCCTGCCACACACATGCTCGGCAAAATACGGTCGTGTGCGACTGGCGAGCGCTCAAATACGAAAATACATACAGTAGAGCTAAAAATACAATTATATGGCGAAATTGTTTCCGGTTGCAAGTACATCCCACACAGTTAGTCCCCGCTAAACATTTCCGTTTGTATGTACATCCCACACAGTCACTCCAAGGAAAACATTTCCATTCACAAGTACATCACACACAAGTTTTCCCGTTAAATCGTTTGCGTTATTGAATGTATCACACACGGTCCGTACAAGAAACTGTGGCAAAGGCTATCCATCACACATAGTTTTTATGTGGTAAACGTTTGTGCAAGATGGCCTAACGCAAACAGTTTTCAAGAGAAAGTCGTGTGTGATTGTTCATTGATCCAACATGGTTTATTCCTAGAAACTATGTGCGTTGCCTGAGATCATCGCCCATGGTATTTTTTCAACAACCGTTTGCAATAGCAAAACCCAATTAGCAGGCTAATTCTCCATTAGCAGGCTAATTGCCCTATTATTAATAATCCATTTATTAATCTAATTGACATTCATATTAAGCACATAATATATTTCATTTTCATATTAAGGAAGCAGAATTTCATAATTCAAATACATCAGAGTACAACATGACATAGCTTGAGCACTCAGCTACCCCATTACACAACTGCACCAGCACCAAGTTTCACATGCAACATGTAGAACCTTTCGAAATTAGCATCATAGACGGTATATAGACAGATGCATCTCATCTGGGAAACTGCTGAAGCGGAAGGCGAATATGGAGCCTTCATTCATGTTGAAGGTCTTTGCAACTTTAGGCCAGTGCCTGTGGATGATTGACCATCTGTCCTTCGTCCTCTTCAGGAACACTTCAATATTGAACCGTGTGTGTTGTATGAAAACCTTCCTCGCCTCCTGACCATAGAGGTGGGTTGAGAGGTAATCATCAATGAACTGCTTTGGAAAGTCCTGAAAACAAGGATGTGCATAAATATCTTCTCTATATTGGAAATGGGGCAAAGGAATAAAAAAAGGCAAGGTATAATAGTTAGTACCATCTTGTAGTGAACTGATGTCTTCTTCATTGTGCAGACAAAGATCTTGTTGTTTTTGTCGCTAATTTCTTTATCCTAACAATCTTTCTAAGTTTCTTGATTTGATTGATATTCATGGATAACTCATTTCCCCATATGCAAAAAGGGTCGAACAGTGGGTCAAAACCTCTGACAGCAGGACCTACATGTGCAAGACCAAATTGTTAAAAACCAAAATATTAGAATTGTTTCTGCAATTGCACAATAATGTGCTATTAGACAACGGACCATGCACGTGCTAACCTCGATTGTAAACCTCAGTGCTTCCCATTGTTTCCCTGCAACACATATAAGGTAGTTAGTCATCAGGTTAAGTATTTACTACATCCAAATTCAATTTATTCCTCACATGGTATACAATAACAGAATGCACCCACAACTATTGAACATCGCATTGCAGAATTGAACCAAACAGTTAACTAAACACCACAACACAAATGAACCAAATGTTAACTGAGCACCACATTGCACAATGTATAACCAAACCAAGCATGCTTGACAACTTGGAAATATAGCAATTTTATTTGTTTCTCATGTATTTTGTAAAGATAAATTCAATTTATTTCTCACATGGAAGACAATACAAAATTGCAGCCTGAAGAATTGAACATCACATTTGCAGAATTGAACCAAACAGTTAACTGAAGATGACAACTAATTAACAAAACAGTTAATAAGTGAGCACCACACTGCACGGCATATAGAACATATACACTAGAGCAACAGATTGCGTGGTAAAATTAGATAGCATAATTCACTAGAATTTGTGAAGGAAATGCAGGAGCAGCACACGCAAAGGGTAAACCAAGCATGCTTAACCGGTGTAGCTAGCAAATGGCAAGGTGCTCTTCCAAGATCTGGGTGTCGGCATGAATGGCAGCCATCGCGACCTCATTCGCACGTGCGGCCGCAATTTGCTTCTCCGCTGCCAAATGCTCCTTGAGATCCTGGCTATACTGCGTGCACCATGGCTTAGGGCCGCACTTATTTGGTGGAGGGATTGGTGATTTGGGTGGAAGGTGTCGCGCTTGCGCTGGCGGTCGGGGCATGTGGGATGTGGAAGGAGGAGGAGGATGGGGGTCGGGTGTGGATTACCTGCCTGGATAGGCGAGGCCGAGCAGCGTGAAGGAGGGTCGCCGACGAGGAGGCGGCGGCGCGGCAAGCAAGGAGTGAAGGTTTCAACTTGGAAAGGAAGGCGTAAATAGGGGAAATGTGGCTTTTGGTAAGGGGGAGGGGGGAGGTAGATATTTCCGCGGAAGCCAAAAATTTGGAATCGCTTCAGCAAAAAAACTGGCGTGCAAAGTGTCATCAAACACGGTCCCTTATTCAGAACTGTGTACGATATGTGAACATCACAAATGATTCAGATAGCTTAACCCATGTATGATGAGTTTGAACGTCAAAAATTTTGGTTCGAATTTCGTTGGTTATAGTGGTCATCCACGTCATTGCATAATTTGGGTACACAA
Source organism: Triticum aestivum (assembly GCF_018294505.1). Lineage (NCBI taxonomy): Eukaryota > Viridiplantae > Streptophyta > Magnoliopsida > Poales > Poaceae > Triticum > Triticum aestivum. Next base: position 536,437,186 of record NC_057812.1, on the reverse strand, counting down.
AGGAGACTAACTTCTTAATCGAGCAAGTTCAGCAATTAAACAAAGCTACCTGACCTAAGCATTACTCTAACAAATTAAATACCAGCGCTCTTAATTAAACAAAACAACAAAACAAAGAGTACTACTATGGCTGGTGCTCATCGATCTCCGCCGCCGCCTCCATGTCCAGCTCGTGCCCGACGATCTCCTGGGGAAGGGGCTCCATGGCATCCATCGCACTATAATCGGCAAGCATCTCACCATCCGCGTTCGCCATCTCTTTGGAAAAGGCCGCCACGAGCTGGGCATGGGCGGACGCAATTTGGGCTTGGACGGGCTCCATCGTCGCAAGGTATGTAGCGGAGGAACGAATGGCTGCTCGAATGCTCTAGGCGATTGCCAGCTCTTCGGCCGTGGGTTGCCGACCGTTGTTAGAGAAGCTTCATTCAATTTGTGCGGTGACCGCCAGGAGCTGGGCGTGGGCAGCCTCGACATGGTCATGGGCGGCCTCCATCAGGGCTAAGGCCGCCATTGCGGAACGAACAGTTGTTGTGCCTCTCTCGCCAGTTGTTATCCCCGAGCCAGATGTTGCTGCCGCCACATGAGAAGCAATAGCGGCCGTTTGGGCTGTCATGGCCGCCCGGTCGCAGATTGCGGCCGCACTCATGCACCTTGTTAGCACGCACATGGCGGTTGTGGCCGCGCTCTCACTGAAGTGGGCCACCGAAGTTGCCCTCACGACGCGGGTCCATGTGCCCATCTTTCACCGGCGGCGATTGAACAATGAAATGATATTTGGGGAGCAAGCTAGTGTGCTTGAGACGTCGGCCATGGACTATAGCCGACGCACCTTCTCGCGTAAGCCATAGGCATACTATACACCGACGGTGCTCTAGGATATTTTGTGTTGCATCTCACATGGTTGGTGATAATAAACTGTGTGTGATCTACTTGATTTTTCATCTTGATTTGAATTACATAATGGGGTCACAGCGGCAATGGACGGTGTTTGAATAGCTAGACCTTTTATCTGGAGTGAACATGCAACTATATGTGTGTCGTAAAATAATTGGAATTATTCAGGGTTCATTTGAACATTTTATACATTAAATTCGTTTTCTAGCCATTTCAGGTGCACAATTCAAAATTAAACTACATGCACATGCTCTTGTGCACCAACATGGGTTGTAAAATCATATATGTGTCCATGGGTTTATGCTTATCTCGCATGCAAGAAATGGGGATGAAATTCGAACACCACAACACCGTGGCTCTCCGGCAAATGTCGACATACTTGCTTTTGTAATCTAGTAAATTCAAAATTCGTCCAAAATTCATGAAACTTGGCATGCTATCATGGAGCGGCATCAACATGCCGTGGTAAAATTTTTGTCCCATTTGGGGCAGGTTTGGGTATAAGATTCTCATAAACTAGAGCTTCTCACACAACAAGTGTGATGGTTTCGGTAGGGAACGTTTCACCTTTCTCGACGAAACGATATCCATTGCCTCTTCTTGATTTCAAATTTTTCCTAGTGTCACCATAGAACAACAGGAGTGTTGTGTCAATTTTTGGGGTTCGCTTGGACATTTTTATACATTAACTGAGTTTTCTGTGCATTCATGTGCATAATTCAAATTTGAACTATAGGCACATGCTCTAATGCATATAAATTAGTTGAAAATTTAAATCTGTGTCCTTGGTTGCCTGCTTAGGTCCCATGCAAGAAACGAGAATGAATGTCAAACACCCTGCCACCGTCACTCGGATGCAAACATTGAGATATCTGGTTTTTAAATTCTAGTAAATCCAAAGCTCGTCTGAAATTCATGAAACTTGGCATGCTATCATGGAGCGGCATCAACATGACGTGGTAAATTTTTTGTCCCATTTGGGGCAGGTTTGGGTATATGCTTCTCACAAACCAGAGCTTCTCACAACAAGCATGATGGTTTGGGTAGGGAACGTCCCACCTTTGGGGATGAAACGATATCCATTGCCTCTTATTGCTTCCAAAAATTTTCTCGTGTCAACATAGAACAACAGGAGTGTTGTGTCATTTTTTCTGATTTTTCGGGGTTCGTTGGACATTTTTATGCATTAACTGAGTTTTCAATGCATCCATGTGCATAATTCAATTTTGAACTACATGCACATGCTCCAGTGCATATAAATTGGTTGAAAAATCAAATCTGTGTCCTTGGGTGCATGCTTAGGTCCCATGCAAGAAATGGGAATGAATTTCAAACACCAGGGCGCCGTTGATTGCTGGCAAAACATTGAGATGCCTGGTTTTTAACTTCTAGCAAATCCAAAACTCGTCTAAAATTCATGAAACTTGGCATGCTATCATGGAGCGGCATCAACATGTTGTGGTAAAAAATTTGTCCCATTTGGGGAAGGTTTGGGTATATGCTTCTCACAAACCAGAGCTTCCCAAAACAAGCATGATGGTTTCGGTAGGGAATGTCCCCACCTTTGGGGATGAAACGATATCCATTGCCTCTTATTGCCTCCAAATTTTTTCTCGTGTCAACATAGAACAACAGGAGTGTTGTCTCATTTTTTGTGATTTTCGGGGTTCGTTTGGACATTTTTATGCATTAACTGAGTTTTCAATGCATTTATGTGCATAATTCAAATTTGAACTACATGCACATGCTCCAGTGCATATAAATTGGTTGAAAAAATCAAATCTGTGTCCTTGGGTGCATTCTTAGGTCCCATGCAAGAAATGGGAATAAATTTCAAACACTAGGGCACCGTTGATTGCCGGCAAAACATTGAGATGCCTGGTTTTTAAATTCTAGTAAATACAAAACTCGTCTGAAATTCATCAAAGTTGGCGTGCTATCATGGAACGGCATCAACATGCCGTGGTAAATTTTTTGTCCCATTTGGGGCAGGTTTGGGTATATGCTTCTCACAAACCAGAGCTTCTCACAACATGCATGATGGTTTGGGTTGAGAACGTCCCACCTTTGGGGACGAAACGATATCCATTGCCTCTTATTGCTTCCAAAAAATTTCTCGTGTCAACATAGAACAACAGGAGTGCTGTATCAATTTTTGTGATTTTTCAGGGTTCTTTGGACATTTTTATGCATTAATTGAGTTTTCAATGCATTTATGTGCATAATTCAAATTTGAACTACATGCACATGCTCCAGTGCATATAAATTGGTTGAAAAATCAAATCTGTGTCCTTGGGTGCATGCTTAGGTCCCATGCAAGAAATGAGAATGAATCTCAAACACTAGGGCACCGTTGATTGCCGGAAAAACATTGAGATGCCTGGTTTTTAAATTCTAGTAAATCCAAAACTCGTCTGAAATTCATGAAACTTGGCATGCTTTCATAGAGCAGCATCAACATGTCGTGGTAAAAATTTTGTCCCGTTTGGGGCAGGTTTGGGTATATGCTTCTCACAAACAAGAGCTTCTCACAACAAGCATGATGGTTTCGGTAGGGAACGTCCCACCGTTGGGGACGAAACGATATCTATTGCCTCTTATTGCTTCCAAATTTTTTCTCATGTCAACATAGAACAACAGGAGTGTTGTGTCAATTTTTGTGATTTTTTCGGGGTTCATTTGGACATTTTTATGCATTAATTGAGTTTTCAATGCATTTATGTGCATAATTCTAATTTGAACTACATGCACATGCTCCAGTGCATATTAATTGGTTGAAAAATCAAATCCATGTCCTTGGGTGCATGCTTAGGTCCCATGCAAGAAATGTGAATGAATTTCAAACACCAGGGCACCATTGATTGCTGGCAAAACATTGAGATGCCTGGTTTTTAAATTCTAGTAAATCCAAAACTCGTCTAAAATTCATGAAACTTGGCATGCTATCATGGAATGGCACCCGACATGATGTGGTATTCTTCATGTACATTTTGAGAGAAGGCACACTCGAATAATGACAACCAAGAAAGGCATTTTGAAAAAATAGCTGCCACTTTAATATCTCAAACGTTTGTATAATACAAACTGTTTATTTGAGTTATATATATACACATGTTATTCTACTGTAGATAGAGCAAATCACACGGCTTATTAGCAGCAATCGTTTGTGTTATTATTGGTCTTCGCACACATTTCTGATTACGAACCTGTTTGCCGCGTATCATACACATCTTGTTCAGTTGAACCGTTTCCATTGTGTTTCCTAATCACACATAGTTCATCCTAGTGAACCATATGATATATATCACACACATCTTGTTCAGTTGAACCATTTATTTTGTTCCTCCTCATCCCAAACAGTTAATTGAACTGAACCATATGCCCTTCATAGCACACGCAACTAAAATCTGAACCGTGTTTGATGCATCCATCATCGCAAATGTTTTGCACCTTTTTTGACATTTTTTACACCCCCATTTGCGATTATGACATTGCACACAGTTTCGTCGAAGGGTCTCTAATCATAGTGTCGCGTTTGGACCACCCTGCAGTAGTGTATGTTTGTCAATCTCTAATGAAAATATCTACTTATACTTTTCCTTATGTGGTGTCATCACCTACCATAATATTAGCATATGATCTTTTTCATTTATTTCCTTTCTTTTTATTGAGGTACGAAAGTAAAGAAAGCAAAAACTCAAACTAAACTTTATTATAAATCTCGCACACGATTACAAGGATGGATCGCTAAGCAAACTCTCGAAAAGAAAGGATCGAACTAAACTTTTATTCTTCTAAAGCAAAAGATAACCAAGGATTGAACTAAAATAAGTAAAGGCAAAAGATAGTGGGGGTGATACGATACCGGGGCACCTCCCCCAAGCTTGGCGAAAGTGATACGTCTCCAACGTATCTACAATTTTTTATTGTTCCATGCTATTATATATTCTATTTTGGATGTTAATGGGCTTTATTTTACACTTTTATATTATTTTTGGGACTAACCTATTAACCCAAGGCCCAGTGCAAATTGCTGTTTTTTTGCCTATTTCAGTGTTTCACAGAAAAGGAATATCAAACGGAATGAAACCTTCGGGAGAGTTATTTTTGGAACAAAGGTGATCCAGGGGACTTGGAGTGGATGTCAAGAAACAATCGCGGAGGCCACGAGGCAGGAGGGGCGCGCCTATCCCCCCGGGCACGCCCTCCATCCTCGTGGGCCCCTCGTTGCTCCACCGACCTACTTCTTCCTCCTATATATATTCATACACCTCGAAAACATCCAGGAGCACCACAAAACCCTATTTCCACCGCCGCAACCTTCTGTACCCAAGAGATCCCATCTTGGGGCCTTTTCCGGAGCTCCGCCGAAGGGGGCATCAATCACGGTGGGCCTCTACATCAACTCCATGGCCTCTCCGGTGATGTGTGAGTAGTTTGCTTCAGACCTTTGGGTCCATAGCTAGTAGCTAGATGGCTTCTTCTCTCTCTTTGGATCTCAATACAATGTTCTCCTCGATCTTCTTGGAGATCTATTCGATGTAACTCTTTTTGCGGTGTGTTTGTCGAGATCCGATGAATTGTGGGTTTACGATCAAGTCTATCTATGAACAATATTTGAATCTTCTCTGAATTATTTTATGCATGATTGGTTATCTTTGCAAGTCTCTTCGAATTATCAGTTTGGTTTGGCCTACTAGATTGATCTTTCTTGCAATGGGAGAAGTCCTTAGCTTTGGGTTCAATCTTGCGGTGCTCGATCCCAGTGAAGGAAAGGGAAACGACACGTATTGTATTGTTGCCATCGAGGATAAAAAGATGGGGTTTATATCATATTGCTTGAGTTTATCCCTCTACATCATGTCATCTTACCTAATGCGTTACTCTGTTCTTATGAACTTAATACTCTAGATGCATGCTGGATAGCGATCGATGTGTGGAGTAATAGTAGTAGATGTAGGCAGGAGTCGGTCTACTTGTCACGGACGTGATGCCTATATTCATGATCATGCCTAGATATTCTCATAACTATGCCCAATTCTATCAATTGCTCAACAGTAATTCGTTCACCCACCGTAATACTTATGCTATCTTGAGAGAAGCCACTAGTGAAACCTATGGCCCCCGGGTCTATTCTCCATCATATAAGTTTCCAATCTATTTTAATTTGCAATTTTTACTTTCAATCTATATCATAAAAATACCAAAAATATTGATCTTATCATTATCATATCTATCAGATCTCACTCTCGTAAGTGACCATGAAGGGATTGACAACCCCTTTATCGCGTTGGTTGTGAGGTTCTTATTTGTTTGTGTTGGTACGAGGGACTTGCGTGTGGCCTCCTACTGGATTGATACCTTAGTTCTCAAAAACTGAGGGAAATACTTACGCTACTTTGCTGCATCACCCTTTCCTCTTCAAGGGAAAACCAACGCAGTGCTCAAGAGGTAGCAAGAAGGATTTCTGGCGCCGTCACCGGGGAGTCTACGCACAAGTCAAGACATACCAAGTACCCATCACAAAATCTTATCCCTCGCGTTACATTATTTGCCATTCGCCTCTCGTTTTCCTCTTACCCACTTCACCCTTGCCTTTTTATTCTCCTCTTTCCCGTTTGTTTTCCTGTACCATTGCCAATTCAAAAAGGGCTAAGGGTTCTCTCCCGGGTTTTACATTGGATAGTTCCTCTATCCTCTCTAAGATCATAAATAATGATGCTATGGAGAGACCTATTGGGGTTATCAATGAGAGTTTGAATAATGTCGATGAAGATAATCCCAGAATTTTTTTTTATTTACTTGATGAATCTTTGAAAGATGCTTGGGATAGGCTATTAAGGATCCGAGCTAGCTATGTGCCCCAATATCAAATTGAGGTTTACCTGAAAAGATTTTATATTGGTTTACCCTCTTCATTCAAGCAAGTTATAGATTATATCTTTGAAGAAGGTTTTCTTGAGGGGGATCCCATTGATACTTATGAAAAATATGAAAACTATATTTGGGCACCCCATGAGTGAGAAGGTTGAATCTACCTCTCTTTTATGCTTTTACCAAAATGAAATTATCAAAGAAATGAGAGCTAGCTTAGATGCCAATTTCCGTAATGTACGTAATCTTTCTTCCACTATCAATGGCCACGTGCTATCTCAAAATAGAAATATAAATGCTATAGAAAATAAATTTTCTCTTTTATTTCCTAATACCAAAGATGGCAATACCTAGATCTATCCTTGCTTTTATGCCTAGCTAGGGGCGTTAAACGATAGCGCTTGTTGGGAGGCAACCCAATTTTTTTTGTTCCTTGCTTTTTGATTCTGTTTAGTAATAAATAATTAATCTAGCCTCTGTTTAGATGTGGTTTTATGCTTTTAATTAGTGTTTGTGCCAAGTAGAACCTTTGGGAAGACTTGGGGAAAGTCTTTGTGATCTTGCTGTAAAAAACAGAAACTTTAGCGCTCACGAGATTTGCTGCCATTTTTTTATTAAAGGGTGCTATTTAGTTAATTATTTTTTCATATTATTAATAGATAAATTCCTCACGTCCAGCAAATTATTTTAGAATTTTTGGGGTTCCATAAGTAGTCGAAACCTACAGATTACTACAGACTGTTCTGTTTTTGACAAATTCTGTTTTTCGTGTGTTGTTTGCTTATTTTGATGAATCTATGGCTAGTAATAGAGTTTATGAACCACAGAGAAGTTGTAATACAGTAGGTTTAACACCAATATAAATAAAGAATGAGTTCATTACAGTACCTTGAAGTGGTAGTGTGTTTTCTTTTACTAACGGAGCTCATGAGATTTTCTATTTGAGTTTTGTGTTGTGAAGTTTTCAAGTTTTGGGTAAGGATTTGATGGATTATGGAACAAGGAGTGGCAAGAGCCTAAGCTTGGGGATGCCAAAGGCACCCCAAGGTAAAATCCAAGGACAACCAAAAGCCTAAGCTTGGGGATGCCCTGGAAGGCATCCCCTCTTTTGTCTTCGTCCATCAGTTACTTTACTTGGAGCTATATTTTTATTCACCACATGATATGTGTTTTGCTTGGAGCGTCTTGTATGATTTGAGTATTTGCTTTTTAGTTTACCACAATCATCCTTGCTGTACACACCTTTTGGGAGAGACACACATAAATTGGAATTTGTTAGAATACTCTATGTGCTTCACTTATATTTTTTAAGCTAGATAATTTTGCTCTAGTGCTTCACTTATATCATTTTAGAGCACGGTGGTGGTTCTATTTTATAGAAATAATTGATCTCTCATGCTTCACTTATATTATTTTGAGAGTCCTTTAGAATAGCATGGTAATTTGCTTTGGGTATGAATTTAGTCCTAATGTGATAGACATCCAAGATCGGTATAATAAAAACTATCATACAAAAAGTGCATTGGATATTATGAGAAGTTTGATACTTGATAATTATTTTGAGAGATGAAGATGGTGATATTAGAGTCATGATAGTTGAGTAGTTGTGGATTTGAGAAATACTTGTGTTAAAGTTTGTGATTCCCGTAGCATGCACGTATGGTGAACCGTTATGTGATGAAGTCGGAGCATGATTTATTTATTGATTGTCTTCCTTATGAGTGGCGGTCGGGGATGAGCGATGGTCTTTTCTTACCAACCTATCCCCCTAGGAGCACACGCGTAGTACTTTGTTTCGATAACTAATAGGTTTTTGCAATAAGTATGTGAGTTCTTTATGACTGATGTTGAGTCCATGGATTATACACACTCTCACCCTTCCACCATTGCTAGCCTCTCTAATACCGCACACCTTTCACCGGTATCACACCCACCATATACCTTCATCAAAACAGCCACCATACCTACCTATTATGGCATTTCCATAGCCATTCCGAGATATATTGCCATGCAACTTTCCACCGTTTCGTTATTATGACACACTTCATCATGGTCATATTGCTTTGCATGATCATGTAGTTGACATCGTATTTGTGGCAAAGCCACCATTCATAATTATTTCATACATGTCACTCTTGATTCATTGGGTATCCCGGTACTCCGCCGGAGGCATTCACATAGAGTCATATTTTGTTCTAAGTATTGAGTTATAAGTAAATAAAGTGTGATGATCATCATTATTAGAGCATTTACCCAAGTGAGGAAAGGATGATGGAGACTATGATTCCCCCATAAGTCGGGATGAGACTCCAGATGAAAAAAGAGAAAAATAGGCCATGAAAAAAGAGAAAAGGCCCAAATAAAAAAATGAGAGAAAAAGAGAGAAGGGACAATGTTACTATCCTTTTACCACACTTGTGCTTCAAAGTAGCACCAAGATCTTCATGATAGAGAGTCTCCTATGTTGTCACCTTAATATACTAGTGGGAATTTCATATTATAGAACTTGGCTTGTATATTCCAATGATGGGCTTCCTCAAAATGCCCTAGGTCTTCATGAGCAAGCAAGTTGGATGCACACCCACTTAGTTTCTTTTGTTGAGCTTTCATACACTTATAGCTCTAGTGCATCTGTTGCATGGAAATACCTACCCAATCACATTGATATCTATTAATGGGCATCTCCATAGCCCGTTGATACGCCTAGTTGATGTGAGACTATCCTCTCCTTTTTGTCTTCTCCACAACCACCATTCTATTCCACCTATAGTGCTATATCCATGGCTCACGCTGATATATTGCGTGAAGATTGAAAAAGTTTGAGAACATCAAAAGTATGAGACAATTGCTTGGCTTGTCATCGGGGTTGTGCATGATTTAAATATTTTGTGTGGTGAAGATAGAGCATAGCCAGACTATATGATTTTGTAGGGATAACTTTCTTTGGCCATGTCATTTTGAGAAGACATGATTGCTTAGTTGGTATGCTTGAAGTATTACTATTCTTATGTCAACATTAAGCTTTTATCCTGAATCTATCGGATCTGAATATTCATGCCACAATAAAGAGATTTACATTGAGAATATGCTAGAAAGCATTCCACATCAAAACTTCTGTTTTTATCATTTACCTACTTGAGGACGAGCAGGAATTAAGCTTGGGGATGCTGATACGTTGTCGGCGTTCTGGAAACGGGGGTCCCCAGACTTGCCTGCCTGCGGCCTGCGGCGTGGCTCAAGTGGGGGCCCAGCGCGGCCCACCTTCATCAGCTCAAGCTCAAGACCCTCGCGAGGGGCCAAGCCTCGCGGGGCGGACAACAGAAAGCTTCCTTTGAGGCAGCCTCATCAGGCAGGCTCGCGAGGAGGCGGAGAGATCAAGGTGGGGATATGTAACACCCTCGATGCGACTATATCTCCCACGTGTTAAGGCACGACTTAGAGGCATAATTGCATTGAAGGCATATGTCACAAATAGGCAATCTTCACAACATCCCATGTAATATATATGTAATAAAAGGGGAGAGATAACATAGTTGGCTTACACTCGCCACATCAATCAAGTACATAAATAACATTACATCATCCAAACACTCATGGCCCGACTATGGCGCCAAAATAAAAGATAACCCAACATGCGACACGGTCCCAATCACCCCCAACTGGGCCCCACTACTGATCATCAGGAAAGGAAACATAGTATCGTTGAGAGTCCTCGTCGAACTCCCACTTGAGCTCAAGCGCGTCACTTGGAGCGGAATCATCGGGCCCTACATCTGGTGTAATAGTAATCTGTGAGCCACATGGACTCAGCAATCTCGCACCCTCGCGATCAAGACTATTTAAGCTTATAGGTAAGGCAAGGTAAATATATGTGGAGCTGCGGCAAGCGACTAGCAAAATATGGTGGCTAACTTATTCGCAAAAGAGAGCGAGAAGAGGAGGCAAAGCACGAGCGAGAAACTAGAGAACAACCTACGCAAACATTACTCCAACACCGTGTCCACTTCCCGGACTCCGCCGAGAAGAGGCCATCACGGTAACACACTCAGTTGATTTATTTTAATTAAGTTAAGGTTCAAGTTATCTACAACCGGACATTAACAAATTCCCATCTGCCCATAACCGCGGGCACGGCTTTCGAAAGTTCAAATCCCTGCAGGGGAATCCCAACTTAGCCCATCACAAGCTCTCACAGTCAACGAAGGAATAGACCTCCTCCCAAGACGTTCCGATCAGACTCGGTATCTCAGTTCTTCACGACACTTCGACAGGTTAAAATGAGACTAGCAACACCGCCTGAATGTGCCGACAAATCCCGATAGGAGCTGCACATATCTCTTTCTCAGGGCACACTCAGATAGGTCAAGCTACAAGTAAAACCAACCCTCGAGTTTCCCCGAGGTGGCCCCGCAGGCTGCCTGGTTCGAACCAACACTCAGAGGAGCACTGGCCCGGGGGGGTTTAAATAAGATGACCCTCGGGCTCCGAAAACCCAAGGGGAAAAAGGCTAGGTGGCAAATGGTAAAACCAAGGTTGGGCATTGCTGGAAAAGCTTTAATCAAGGCGAACTATCAAGGGGTTCCCATTATAACCCAATCGCGTAAGGAACGCAAAATCCAGGAACATAACACCGATATGACGGAAACTAGGGCAGCAAGAGTGGAACAGAACACTAGGCGAGAGGCCAAGACTTCCACCCTTTACCAAGTATATAGATGCCTTAATTAAATAAGATATATAGTGATATCCCAACAAGTAAATAAATGTTCCAACAAGGAACGACCTCCAATCTTCTCCTTCAACTAGCAACGCTATAAGAGGGGCTGAGCAAAGCGGTAACATAGCCAATCAATGGTTTGCTAGGACATGGTGGGTTAGAGGTTTGACATGGCAATTTGGGAGGCTTGAAAGCAAGTGGTAGGCATCATAGCATTGGCATAGCAAAAGAGCGAGCAAACTAGCATAGCAAAGATAGTAGTGATTTCGAGGGTATGATCATCTTGCCTGCACAGTTGTCAGAGTTGACTGGATCCTCGAAAGCAAACTCAGCGGGCTCCTCGTTAGCGAACTCGTCTCCCGGCTATACCCAAACAAGACAAACAAGCAACAAGGACACAATCAGCCACGTGCAAGGATCAAACAATATGATGCAAATATGGTATGCTATGCGGGATGCGATGCTTGATGCATATGCAAGATGTGACAAGGGATGCATGAATCTGGCCTCAACTTGGGAATCCAAGTGTGCCACTGGAAAGATGAGATGAAACCGCTTGAAAACGATATAAAGAACACCGGAATCAGAGTTACGGTTTGGAAATGGCAAGCGATTCAAATATGACACCGGTCTGCGATTTACAGCAAGTAGTCATCTAAATGCAATGAGATGAACATGCTACAACACCCAAACATGGCAACAAAATACATGGCAGGGATGCTTACAAGATGCTTAACAAAAGTCTAGCACTGAGCTATGGCCAAATCATCCATTAACAGGTTCAAACAAGCATGGCAAAAATGCATATGGCAAACAGATCTCAGACTTAGTGAAATTAACACTTGTCACGGAATTTCAGATCAGGTAGCACTCTTCGGAGCAACAAAACTACACGCTACAGGACCTGAACATGGCAAAGTAAAGCATGGAATGGAGCTACTCAAAGAGCTTAACAAAAGTCCCTTAGTGACCTTGAGCCAAAAGGGATCAGAAAATACAATTGCAAGCATGTGAACATAGCGAAAACATAATCAGTTTTCAGACTTAGTGAAAACTGGCACATGCTGAAACATAACTCAAGTAGACATGTTTACGAGCTCGATGCACTCACTACAGAGCAAGTCATGATAAGCTAATCATACATCTAACAAGAACACACAAAATACAAGCTAGACATGGCAAGAACAATAACATAGCATGCATGGATCAACTACAACATCATCGGCAAAATTGCAAACAAGTTGACAATCTGCCCAGATTCACAAAGTAGCAAAAGTAGAGCTCGATTGACTCAAGCTAGGGTGCTCCATAATTGCAAACAAAGACATGGATGGATATAGCACTACAAGAATAACAAAACATCCTTACTGATCATCCTCAAAAGAGGCACGGATCACTAGGAAACAACATGAACATATGGCAACATGAGATAAACAGCTCAAGGACTTAGTGGAAATGCTAAGTCCCTGAAATCAGAATTACCAAGTGCCTCACTTTGCAAGCTTGTGCTAGTCACCACACACATCACAAAAATACATGGGTTGCACCTCTGGAAAGATGACAAAACCCTTAACAAAACATATGTAGAACTCAGGGGCATATCGTGCACACATTAATCATGGCAAAAATAACAAAAAGCTAAATGGAGTAGCAGATTTGACAATTAACTCAAGTAGCCCTCTTCTAACAGCATTTCGGGCATCAAGATGAACTCAAATGAAAATGATGCAATGGAATGAAATGATGTACTCTCTGAGATGAACATTTTGTTATGCTCTATGCCAAAAACGGAGTTACGGATGCGGAGATACGAGGCTATGAACAGGAGCACATGGATCTGAGATTTCGAGGACTTAGTAGAAATTCAACCTCCCAGATCTAGGGTTTGCACGTGCCCCGAGGTTCGCCAGGATCTCGCCGGAGCCTTGCCGGCGTTGATGGCCGTGCGGCGGCCGGAGTAGAGGGAGGAAGAGGGGGGCCGGCTCGGGGCTCGCCGGAGCGCCGGAGACGGGCAGCGTGGCGGCGCGAGGCCGAGGCGGCGGTGGCGCGCGGAGGCCGAGGCGACGATGGCGCATGGCGGCGGGAGGTGCGACGGTGTCGGGGGCGAGGTCCGGCGGCTGCCGGCGCGGCGGCGCGGCGGAGAAGCAGCGGCGGCGGGCGGAGGCGCGGGGCGGCGCCCGGATCTGGGCCGCGGGGCCGGATCTGGGCCCTCCGGCCGCGGCGGCGCGCGGTGGCGGCGGTGACGTGGCAGGCGCGGAGTTGGCGACGGTGATGTGTCCGGCCAGGGCGGACGTGTCCGGCCGGCGTGGAGGTGATTTTTAGGGTTTCGGACGAGGGGGTTCCGGATTTTCGGGGAGAGGCCTTGAATAGAGGTAAAGGGAGCTAGGAGAGTCCAAATGAGGTGCAGTTTTCGGCCACGCGATCGTGATCGAACGCTCTAGATGATGGAGGAGGCTTAGGTGGGTTTTGGGCCAAATTGGAGGGGTGTTGGGCTGCAACACACACGAGGCCTTTTCGGTCCCTCGGTTAACCGTTGGAGTATCTAATGAAGTCCAAATGGTACGAAACTTGACAGGCGATCTACTGGTAGTAAACCAAGGCCGCTTGGCAAGTCTCGGTCCAATCCGGAAATGTTTAAACCCCACACACGAAAGAAAGGTAGAAATGACCACCGGAGGAGAACGAAGCGCCGGAATGCAAAACGGACAACGGGGAAAATGCTCGAATGCATGAGACGAACATGTATGCAAATGCAATGCACATGATGACATGATATGAGATGCATGGCAACGATAACAACACACGGAGACAAAGACCCGAACCCGAGAAAAATAAAATAACTTAACGCCGGAAATGGCAAGAGTTGGAGTACAAATTGGGAAAGTTACATCCGGGGTGTTACAACACTCCACCACTACGAAAGGATCTTGTCCCGAGATCTAGGACTGAAAGAACGCCGGGTACTCAGAACGGAGGTGATCCTCGCGTTCCTAGGTAGCTTCACGGTCGGAATGGTGTGACCACTTGACTTTGAGAAATTTGATTGACTTATTGCGAGTCTTGCGTTCAGTCTCTTCAAGAATAGCAACTGGGTGCTCACGATAGGAGAGATCTTCTTGGAGCTCAATGTCCTCGAAGTTGACGGTGCGGTCAGGAGTCTTGAAGCACTTTCGAAGCTGAGAGACATGGAACACGTCATGAACATTTGCAAAGTTTGAAGGAAGCTCGAGTTGATAGGCGAGGTCGCCTCTCTTGCTGACAGTCTTGAAAGGTCCCACGTATCTGGGGACAAGCTTCCCTTTGATACCGAAGCGACGAGTACCTTTCATAAGAGAGACGCGGAGGTAAACATGATCTCCGATCTCGAAAGCCAAATCACGGTGCTTACTATCATAGTAGCTCTTCTCGCGGGATTGGGCTGCTTTGAGGTTATCACGAATGACTTTGCACATTTCCTCTGCCTCTGTGATTAAGTCATTACCCAAAAGCTGTCGTTCACCGGTTTTAGACCAGTTGAGAGGGGTACGGCACTTCCTGCCATACAGAATTTCAAATGGGGCCTTACCCGAACTTGCTTGAAAACCGTTGTTGTAGGAGAATTCAGCATAAGGAAGACCCTTGCCTTTCTCTTTTTTGCTCTGCTGTGGAGTTCTTTGATGGTCTATCTTCGCACCTGGCGCTTCTGGCGCTTTCTTCCTTCCACCTTCCTCTTGTACTCGACTCTTCCCCGATCACTCCCCAACAAAGGCTTGCTCGTCTTCGTCATAGTCCAAACTCTTTCTCGTGTGACTGTGGTGCTTTCTTGAGCGATGACTTGGGAGGGTTCCTCCCACTTCATGTCGAAGGAGATCACACAAGCCCTGAGCATATCTTCAAGAATCTGGTTGACACGCTCGACTTGACTGCTAGTTTGAGGATGGAAAGCTGTGCTGGAGCGGTTGTTGGTGCCCATGGCCTTCTGAAAAGAATCCCAAAACTTGGATGTAAAGATGCTGCCACGGTCTGAAGAGATCACTTGTGGAATACCGTGCAGAGAGACAATTCGAGAGGTATAGAGTTCCGCCAATTGAGCTGCAGTGATTGACTCTTTGATAGGCAGAAAGTGAGCCACTTTGGTGAGTTTGTCAATGACAACGAATATAGCATCATTTCCACGCTTGGACTTTGGAAACCCAGTCATGAAGTCCATTTCGATGTGGTCAAACTTCCATTCTGGAATGGCAAGAGGTTGGAGGAGACCCGCTGGCCTTTGGTGTTCTGCCTTCACCCTTCTACAGACATCACATTCATTCACGAACTGAGCAATCTCGCGCTTCATTCAAGTCCACCAATAAGCCTGCTTGAGGTCCTGATACATCTTCGTGCTCCCAGGGTGGATGGAGAGGAGAGAATTGTGAGCCTCGTTCATGATCACTTTACGAAGGTCACCTTTGGGTACAACAATACGATCCTCGAAGAAGAGAGTATCCTTGTCATCAAGGCGGTAGCACTTGTACTTGGGTTGACTCTTGGCAATCCCAATCTTCACCTTTTTCACCATAGCATCAAGAAGCTGAGCTTGGCGAATCTGGTCTTCCAAGGTAGGAGAGACTTGAAGGTTGGCGAGGAAACCTTGAGGAACAACTTGCAGATTAAGTTTGCGGAAAGCTTCACAAAGCTCGGGTTGATAAGGCTTGAGAATCAGACTGTTGCAATAAGCCTTCCTGCTCAATGCGTCAGCAATCACATTGGCCTTGCCTGGAGTATACTCGATACTCGGATTATACTCTTGAATCATTTCGACCCATCGAGTTTGCCTGAGGTTGAGATTAGGCTGAGTGAAGATGTACTTGAGACTCTTGTGATCAGTGAAAATGTCCACTTTTCTTCCCAATAAGAGATGTCTCCAAGTCAAAAGAGCATGCACAACTGCCGCCAACTCGAGATCATGAGTGGGGTAGTTCTTCTCATTAGGCTTCAACTGGCGAGAGGTATAAGCAACAACTTTCTTCTCTTGCATCAATACTGCGCCAAGACCTTGGAGAGAGGCATCACAAAAGACCTCGTACGGCTTGGATTCATCAGGCGGAGTCAGAACTGGAGGAGTGATCAATTTCTCTTTCAAAGTGTTGAAAGCAATGTCACACTCCGGAGACCAAACGTACTTGACGTGCTTCTGGAGAAGATTAGAGAGAGGCTTTGTGATCTTAGAAAAGTTTTCAACGAATCTTCGACAATAGCTTGCGAGACCGAGGAAGCTACGGAGTTGCTTCACGTTCTGAGGAGGTTCCCAATTCACAATTGCAGACACCTTCTCAGGATTCATGGCAATGCCCTTGGCAGAGATGATATGACCAAGATAAAGAACCTCATCGAGCCAAAATTCACACTTGGAGAACTTGGCGTAGAACTGGTGTTCCCTCAACTTATCGAGCACCAAACGCAAATGCTTGGCATGATCTTCCTTGTTCTTCGAGAAAACCAGAATGTCGTCGAGATAGACCAAAACGAAGTCATTGGTGTAGGCGTTGAAGATGAAGTTCATCATGCGAGAGAACGTCGGAGGAGCGTTGACGAGGCCAAAAGACATGACAGTGTATTCATATGAACCAAAGCTTGTCCTGAAAGCCGTCTTGGGAATATCTTGCTCACGGATTCAAATCTGATGATAACCCATACGGAGATCAAGCTTGGAGAATACTTGGGCACCTTTGAGTTGTTCGAACAGCTCGTTGATGTTGGGAAGTGGGTATTTGTTCTTGATGGTCTTCTTGTTCAATGGACGGTAATCAACACAAAGTCGGTCCGTTCCATCCTTCTTCTTCACAAAAAGAACACCACAACCCCATGGAGAAGAACTAGGCCGGATGAGACCCATTTTCTCTTGAATATCGAGTTGCTTCTTCAGCTCCTTCAACTCTTCAGGTCCAAGCTTGTAAGGACGTTTGCACACAGGTTCCGTACCAGGCTCAAGATCAATAACGAATTCAACTGGCCACTACGGAGGCATTCCTGAAGCTCTTCTAGAAAGACGTCTTGATATTCACAAACGACTGGAATCTACGAGATAGCATCCAGTTCACCCTTCTCATTGAGAGAAAATAGACGGATAGTATCATCACGGGCGGCAAAGACAATTACATCCTCAGACGAATGAGTCAATTGAATCTGCCTGGCTGCACAATCAAGCTGAGCCTTGTGCTTAGAAAGCCAATCCATTCCGAGAATAAGATCAATATCCGAGTTACCAAGAACCATTGGGGAAGAAAGAAACTTGTAGTCGCCCAAGGTGATAGTAACATCTAGCACCTCCAGACTTGCACTCAAACGTTTGCCAGGAGAAACAATATCCATTTGTTTACCCAAATGAGAAGAAATGAACTCATGCTTGGTAAAAAATGGCTTTGACATGAAACAATGCGATGCACCAGTGTCAAAAAGAACTCTTGCGGGAATATCATTAACAGGAAGGTTACCCATGATGACATCTGACGAGTCCTCTGCCTGAGCTGCATTCAACAAATTGACCTTGGCATGCTTGGGGTTATGCTTGACCATAGCTGTACTTGCCGATCTGACAGGAGGAGGAGGAGGAGGAAGACGCCTCTGGTTGAAACACTTGTTGGCATAGTGACCCTTCTGTTGGCACTTGTTGCACATGACCTCTAAAAGAGGACGGTAGTACGGAGCACTCGATCTTGGAGCTTGAGACGAAGTCTTGTTCTGAAAGCCAGGGTTGGGTGGGTGGGAAGAACCACTGCCACTTTTGCTCTTCTGCTGATACGGCTGACGGAATGGAGGAGGAGGAAGCCAATACTTCTGCTGCTTGGCCACTTGAGTAGAGGAAGAAGGAGTAACATCTCTGACTCACTTCTTGGAAGCATCACACCTCAATTGAGCAGCCTCTTGCTTCAATGCCATGTTGTAGAACTCATCGTACCTCAAGGGCTCAAAGAGGACAAGAGCTAGCTGAATTTCTTCTCTGAGACCACCCCTGAACTGGTATATCATGCTCTTCTCATCAGGGACGTCCTTCTTAGCAAAGCGGGCGAGCTTCTGGAACAACTTGTTGTAGTCATAGACAGACAAAGAGCCTTACTTCAGGTTGCGGAATTCCTCACGCTTGCTTTCAACCACGCTCTGAGGAATATGATGAGCTCGGAAATCTCGACGGAATTCATCCCAAGTGATAACACGTCCACCTCTGGAATCCTTGTACCGCTGAAACCATTCTGCAGCTTGATCTTTGAGTTGGAAGGAAGCGAACTTGACAAAGTCCTCAGGCCTGACGTTACTGCACTCGAAATGCTTGCACAGATCTACAAGCCAATCGTCAGCATCGGTTGCCTCAACACAATTGCTGAAAGTCTTTGGCCCGTTAGCAAGGAATTGGTTGAGTGTAGCAAAGTGATTCTGATTGTTGCCTTGATTCCCTTGGTTGCCTTGATTGCGCTCTTGGAGAATTTGCATGATCAACTGTGTGTTTGCATTGGTTGCGGCCATCACAGCTTGCCATGCCTCCGAAGGAGGTGGAGGTGGTGGCGGATCAGGATTCGGAGTCGTGCGCGTTGGAGGAGCCATCCTGAAGAGGTTGACATCCATTAGCACATTGATAGACAAATATTGAAGCTGAATCCAACGAAATGAAAATTGCAACATATAGTCTTCACATCCGAACAAAATGAACGAATGCATTCCTCTTGAAATGGTCACATATCCATAAATTGAGAAGCCACGTAGAATTAAGGTAGAGAAATAAATCAACAAGGTACGGATCAAGAACGAATAATCGGTAAGAAATCCCAATCTCAAACCAATATCCGTGGAAGAAGAACTAGAGCTACAAGAATTCCCACCTATGAAACTCCCGAACCTTTCCGGTTATGCAATCAGGTGTTGGGGATACAGGGGAAGCATAATATCTCACCCAAACTAGCAAATCCTACATCCAGCTGTATCCATCCTTCAACACATAACCGAGAAAACTTCGGAAACCATCTACCTCAACCTTCGAAAAGCATCCGTTATACAAGTTATGGCGATACTCCCGAACTCCCGCCCCAGTACTGGGTGGCGTCGAGGTTATCTCACCAACGAACTGCATAAAAGAGATTTTCGATGTCGGCGTACTAAACTCAGGTATTCCAGAACTGCAACGATAAAATTATGATGATAACACCTTAGAGCTCAACTCCCCGGGACACTTCCACAAAACCCCTGGCAGGAGGCACCAAGACAATGTTCTCATCATAAAACCATCGGAACGATTCCAAGATACCCGCGTGATCCTAAATTTTTTTAGTGAAATTTGAGAAGAGAAGAGTCAAAACTCTACGTCAGGATGCCTTACCAGAGCGATGAGGAGACTGGGAAGTAAAAAGAATTCCTAAACTCTCCGATATATAATTCCTAAATGACTCAAAACATTTTTCTAGACACAACTCGGCCGCTAAAAACGATCAAGCAATGGGGCGCCTAAGGTCGGGGAAGGCTCTGATTACCAACTTGTAACACCCTCGATGCGACTATATCTCCCACGTGTCGAGGCACGACTTAGAGGCATAATCGCATTGAAGGCATATGTCGCAAGTTAGGCAATCTTCACAACATCCCATGTAATATAGATAATAAAAGGGGAGATAACATAGTTGGCTTACACTCGCCACGTCAATCAAGTACATAAATAACATTACATCATCCAAACACTCATGGCCCGACTACGGCGCCAAAATAAAAGATAACCCAACATGCGACACGGTCCCGATCACCCCCAACTGGGCACCACTACTGATCATCAGGAAAGGAAACATAGTAACGTTGAGAGTCCTCGTCGAACTCCCACTTGAGCTCAAGCGCGTCACCTGGAGCGGAATCATCAGGCCCTGCATCTGGTGTAATAGTAATCTGTGAGCCACAGGGACTCAGCAATCTCGCACCCTCGCGATCAAGACTATTTAAGCTTATAGGTAAGGCAAGGTAAATATATGTGGAGCTGCAGCAAGCGACTAGCAAATATGGTGGCTAACTTATTCGCAAAAGAGAGCGAGAAGAGGAGGCAAAGCGCGAGCGAGAAACTAGAGAACAACCTGCGCAAACATTACTCCAACATCGTGTCCACTTCCCGGACTCCGCAGAGAAGAGGCCATCACGGTAACACACTCAGTTGATTCATTTTAATTAAGTTAAGGTTCAAGTTATCTACAACCGGACATTAACAAATTCCCATCTGCCCATAACCGCGGGCACGGCTTTCGAAAGTTCAAATCCCTGCAGGGGAGTCCCAACTTAGCCCATGACAAGCTCTCACGGTCAACGAAGGAATAGACCTCCTCCCAAGACGTTCCGATCAGACTCGGTATCTCGGTTCTTCAAGACACTTCGACAGGTTAAAACAAGACCAGGAACACCGCCCGAATGTGCCGACAAATCCCGATAGGAGCTGCACATATCTCTTTCTCAGGGCACACTCAGATAGGTCAAGCTACAAGTAAACCAACCCTCGAGTTCCCCGAGGTGGCCCCGCAGGCTGCCTGGTTCGGACCAACACTCAGAGGAGCACTGGCCCGGGGGGGTTTAAATAAGATGACCCTCGGGCTCCGGAAACCCAAGGGAAAAAGAGGCTAGGTGGCAAATGGTAAAACCAAGGTTGGGCATTGCTGGAAAAGCTTTAATCAAGGCGAACTATCAAGGGGTTCCCATTATAACCCAACCGCGTAAGGAACGCAAAATCCGGGAACATAACACCGATATGACGGAAACTAGGGCGGCAAGAGTGGAACAAAACACTAGGCGAGAGGCCGAGCCTTCCACCCTTTACCAAGTATATAGATGCATTAAGATAAATAAGATATATAATGATATCCCAACAAGTAAATAAATGTTCCAACAAGGAACGGCCTCCAATCTTCACCTGCAACTAGCAACGCTATAAGAGGGGCTGAGCAAAGCGGTAACATAGCCAATCAACGGTTTGCTAGGACATGGTGGGTTAGAGGTTTGACATGGCAATTTGGGAGGCTTGAAAGCAAGTGGTAGGCATCGTAGCATTGGCATAGCAAAAGAGCGAGCAAACTAGCATAGCAAAGATAGTAGTGATTTCGAGGGTATGATCATCTTGCCTGCACAGTTGTCAGAGTTGACTGGATCCTCGAAAGCAAACTCAACGGGCTCCTCGTTAGCGAACTCGTCTCCCGGCTCTACCCAAACAAGACAAACAAGCAACAAGGACACAATCAACCACGTGCAAGGATCAAACAATATGATGCAAAGATGGTATGCTATGCGGGATGCGATGCGGGATGCATATGCAAGATGTGACAAGGGATGCATGAACCTGGCCTCAACTTGGGAATCCAAGTGTGCCACTGGAAAGATGAGATGAAATCGCTTGAAAACGATATAAAGAACGCCGGAATCGGAGTTACGGTTTGGAAATGGCAAGCGATTCAAATATGACACCGGTCTGCGATTTACAGCAAGTAGCCATCTAAATGCAATGAGATGAATAAGCTACAACACGCAAACATGGCAATAAAATACATGGCAGGGATGCATTCAAGATGCTTAACAAAAGTCTAGCACTGAGCTACGGCCAATTCATCCATTAACAGGTTCAAACAAGCATGGCAAAAATGCATATGGCAAACAGATCTCAGACTTAGTGAAATTAACACTTGTCTGGAATTTTCAGATCAGGTAGCACTCTTCGGAGCAACAAAACTACACGCTACAGGACCTGAACATGGCAAAGTAAAGCATGGCATGGAGCTACTCAAAGAGCTTAACAAAAGTCCCTTAGTGACCTTGAGCCAAAAGGGATCAGAAAATACAATTGCAAGCATGTGAACATAGCAAAAACATAATCAGTTTTCAGACTTAGTGAAAACTGTCACATGCTGAAACATAACTCAAGTAGGCATGTTTACGAGCTCGATGCACTCACTACGGAGCAAGTAATGATAAGCTAAGCATACATCTAACAAGAACACACAAAATACAAGCTAGACATGGCAGGAACAATAACATAGCATACATCGATCAACTACAACATCATCGGCAAAATTGCAAACAAGTTGACAATCTGCCCAGATTCACAAAGTAGCAAAAGTAGAGCTCGATTGACTCAAGCTAGGGTGCTCCATAATTGCAAACAAAGACATGGATGGATAGAGCACTACAAGAATAACAAAACATCCTCACTGATCATCCTCAAAAGAGGCACGGATCACTAGGAAACAACATGAACACATGGCAACATGAGATAAACAGCTCAAGGACTTAGTGGAAATGCTAAGTCCTTGAAATCAGAATTACCAAGTGCCTCACTTTGCAAGCTTGTGCTAGTCACCACACACATCACAAAAATACATGGGTTGCACCTCTGGAAAGATGACAAAACCCTTAACAAAACATATGTAGAACTCAGGGGCATATCGTGCACACATTAATCATGGCAAAAATGACAAAAAGCTAAATGGAGTAGCAGATTTGACAATTAACTCAAGTAGCCCTCTTCTAACAGCATTTCAGGCATCAAGATGAACTCAAATGAAAATGATGCAATGGAATGAAATGATGTACTCTCTGAGGTGAACATTTTGATATGCTCTATGCCAAAAACGGAGTTATGGATGCGGAGATACGAGGCTATGAACAGGAGCACATGGATATGAGATTTCGAGGACTTAGTAGAAATTCAACCTCCCAGATCTAGGGTTTGCACGTGCCCCGAGGTTCGCTGGGATCTCGCCGGAGCCTTGCCGGCGTTGATGGCCGTGCGGCGGCCGGAGTAGAGGGAGGAAGAGGGGGGCCGGCTCGGGGCTCACCGGAGCGCCGGAGACGGGCGGCGTGGCGGCGCGAGGCCGAGGCGGCGGTGGCGCGCGGAGGCCGAGGCGACGATGGCGCGTGGCGGCGGGAGGTGCGACGGTGTCGGCGGCGAGGTTCGGCGGCTGCCGGCGCGGCGGCGTGGCGGAGAAGCAGCGGCGGCGGGGTGCGGTAGGCGGCGGCGGGCGGAGGCGCGGGGCGGCGCCCGGATCTGGGCCACGGGGGCCGGATCTGGGCCCTCCGGACCGCGGCGGCGCGCGGGTGGCGGCGGTGACGTGGCAGGCGCGGAGTGGGCGGCGGTGATGTGTCCGGCCAGGGCGGACGTGTCCGACCGGCGCGGAGATGATTTTTAGGGTTTCGAACAAGGGGGATCCAGATTTTCGGGGAGAGGCCTTTAAATAGAGGTAAAGGGAGCTAGGAGAGTTCAAATGAGGTGCGGTTTTCGGCCACGCGATCATGATCGAACGCTCTAGATGATAGAGAAGGCTTAGGTGGGTTTTGGGCCAAATTGGAGGGGTGTTGGGCTGCAACACACACGAGGCCTTTTCGGTCCCTCGGTTAACCGTTGGAGTATCAAACGAAGTCCAAATGGTACAAAACTTGACAGGCGGTCTACCGGTAGTAAACCAAGGCCGCTTGGCAAGTCTTGGTCCAATCCGGAAATGTTTAAACCCCACACACAAAAGAAAGGTAGAAATGACCACCGGAGGAGAACGAAGCGCCGAAATGCAAAACGGACAACGGGGAAAATGCTCGAATGCATGAGACGAACACGTATGCAAATGCATTGCACATGATGACATGATATGAGATGCATGACAACGATAACAACACACGGAGACAAAGACCCGAACCCGAGAAAATAAAATAACTTAACGCCGGAAACGACAAGAGTTGGAGTACAAATTGGGAAAGTTACATCCGGGGTGTTACAGGATACCTCGCGAGGAGCCCGTGACGCAAGCCATGACGATCGAGACCAGGCGGGCGCCGGCCTGCACAGTGTCCTTGTTTCCCCTTTGGTGCAAAGGGGGCAAGCATAGGCTAAGGCACCGGGCAAAGGTTACCATTCCGGTGCAACGAGACCAAGACCAGCAGAGCGGCAGGACGGAGGTCACCGTGGAGCCCAAGACGGCGTCATCACTAGTGCTTTTGGTAGCCGAAGACCACCTTTGGTCAGGATAGCTTGTACTATATGTTCCCCTTCAAAATGGCCAAGTGTTGGCGCCCTTCCCGCTCATTATTTGGGGAGAGGCCCAGGGCCTCTATAAGTAGAACTAGCCACACAGAATAGAGGGAAATCTAGAAATCTGGTAGAGCCCTAGCAGAAAGAGAGAGGCGGCTGAACTCACCCAAGCAGTTCATCGCACCAGCTCAAGAGCACCTCTCGCGAGGCTGTTCTTCCCTTGTACTGTTCATCATTAGCCCCTGAGGCAATCCACCACAGCACACACTGGAGTAGGGTATTACACCACAACGGTGGCCCAAACCAGTATAAACCTCGTGTCCCTTGTGTTTTTCATTGTTTCCAGCTTAGATCACGCGAGGAGATTGGACGTAGATCGGTAGGGGAGAGATCTCCGCGCGCACCCCAGTGTTCGAACCTCAAGGGTCTGCCTGAACCCGAAATCCGACATTTGGCGCGCCAGGTAGGGGTGCGCCGGATTCCTTCTTCCTCCGCATCACGTTCCGTCACCTCGCCGTTCAGATGTCAAGCAACCCGGCAGCCAACGCCGACCGCTGGGTAGCGTGGCCCGCCCACGCCGTGGCACCAGCCCAGGGCGACCTCGAGCTTGCGCCTTAGGCAGCCCGCGCTCCGCAGGGCGCGGGCGATGCAACCAGACGCCGCCTGCCCTCACACCACGGTAGGTGCGGGCCGCAGAAAGGGCCTCAGACCACGCCGCGGCCACAGCGCCGTACACCCGACGGGAGCAAGCGAATTCCTGGGCCGCGCTCACGATGGCTCGAGAGCTGCTACGGTGCCGACTGCTGGAGGGCGGTCGCAACGTGTTGTTGGAGCGAGTAGCTAAGCTCCTGGACGCCGCCGCCTCAGGAACACCTCCTTTCTGCGTCCAGCTACCACCGCAGACCCAAGGCGGGCCGCATGGTGGCATCGTGCGCACGCACGCGACTTCCAGTGGACTCCAGGGCCCGTCCAGCGCCAACACCTCCGCCGGCACCGGGCGACAAGTCATGCCAGCCCCCTCTCAGGCCAGCGAAGGGGTGCACGCCGCGGCCTTCGACCTCGGCGGACCGTCGCGCCATCACCCCCAAGACGGTGCTCCAAGCCAGGCTGCATGGCATACATGGTGCTACGGCGAGGCGCACGAGGCGGTGGCCCTAGAAGCTTATGTGCCCCGCATGGTGGATCAGGGGTGCGCGCTGGAAGAAGATCATGGCTCATTCCTCGGGCCAGGCTGGGGCGAGGAGACGCCAAAAGCTGAGCTCTTTTGGGAACCCCAGGAGAGCCTTGACAACCGCACCGGCGGTGGCAACTATCGGGTACCACTCATCCCTCAGGAGCAAGCTTATGCTAACCATGGGTCGCAGGAGATACATGTCTCCACAGCAGGTGGCTGCCCCAATTCTGCAGCCTCATACCCCTCAGGAGGAGGGCAGAGGGGGCTGCAGGAGAGGGGCCGAGATTTGGGTTCGTCCCCGCGACGGTCGGAGCAAGGCGTTCTCAGGAGGTAGGCCCGCTGCCGAGGAGGTGCCCCAGGGCCTGCCCCCGGCAGGGGACCCGTGGTCGTCGGGGGAACCGCTGGCGAATGCTCTGCCTCATTGGCGTCGTCCTGGTTTCCGGTCACCGTCGATGGCGGCAGAGTGTGGCACAAGGCGGGGCCCTCGTCTGGCGATATGAAGCAAGGCCGGTACCTGTGAAGAAGGCCCAGTGCCTGTGAAGCTCGCCGCCCGTGACACTCTCACGTAATAATGAGTGGGGCTTTACATGCCCCGGAGTCTCCGGAGAGCCACCCTCAGGCCTCGGGGGCTCCCACCCACGCCCAGTGGCAACACTTAGCTCCGCGCTGGTGAGAAGACGTCGAAGACTAGACTAGGTGCCGGACGCGGCCTTTTGCTTTTGCCTTTCCTTGTTGACAAGTTCTTCGATTTGGATTTAAGTTGGATTTGAGCTCGATGCTTGCGTGTGTTTGGGGGAAGGGGTGTTTAGTCTCGTTCAAGCAATCTCTCGTGTTCTGGTTTCGGCTTTGCGTCCAAAGTTAGCATCGGCTGTCCCCCCTCGCGAGCCCCTCGCGAGCCGGGCTGGGCCAGGCACGTTTACAACCAGGACCGCTATTACCGCACCCTTTCTGGAGGTTTTCGTCACGGAATCTACAAGTTAATAAGAAGACACCCAAGGTGCAGCGGCCCCCGCAGGCCCGCTCGGGACTCGTCGGGGTCGGAAGGTACACAAGTCAGCTGACCCATCACTGGGCCAGCGGCTAAGTTCACACGCAACATTATGCTTACCAGGGTACTAATTGCAAACCTTTACATGAGGGGATTCCCCTCCCAAAATGCTCTTACATCCTTTAGGGCCAAGCCCGAACCTTCTTCGTGTAGGTTAAATAGCAGTGACGTGCGGTCAGTCGGACATATCACTCATCGCGTCTTCTTGGGCATCCTCGGAGGCATCACTGGCGTCGTCGACATTGCCGCTGCCGCTGCCAGCATGTCCATTAGCGCCAGGCTCGTCCACAACGCCGCCTTCATTGGCGCCCACGACCACGCCGTCGTCATCAGACACAAAGGCCCTGACGAGGGCGTCCATGTTGTCCTCCACCCACCGCGCCAGGTCGCCCCGGACGGCAATGGGCACGGGTGCGATGGTAGCGTCGAAGTCGAAGTGGGGGTCCCTATCCTGCAGATGACTGAAGACGCGGGAGAAGGCACACCCGAGCAAGGCTCGGCTCCTCCCTTCGACAAGCCAATGGGACCTCTCGGATCGGCTCTCCAGAAGCGTCACCACATCGGTGAAAAATTGGAGGTTGCCGGCGTAGTTGACCTCGTGCGGCTCCTTAGCGACAGCCTCGTAGATATAGCCCAAAGCTGTGTTGCCCTCTCTCTGAGCGTTTGAAGCATGGGGGCATGCACATGCTCCAGAACCCGCCGCCGATGGATCTCATCGTCATTCCGCTGCGCGATGGCCTCTACGTCATCAACCCTCTGTTGGAGAAGAAGCTGCTCGGCCCGGGAAGAGGACAACTCAACCTGCGCCGCGCTGAGGGCGGCTGCGGAGGAGTCCGCACGCCGCGTCACTTCGGTCAGTTTGGCCCTGAGGGCTGCGGTCCTGCCCTCAGCCTCGGCCTTGATCAGCCCCAACCTCATCTCGTATTCGTGCTCGAAGGCCGAGCGAGCTTCCGCCACGCGACGATCGACTTCTTCCTGGGCCCGGGCATCGCGCGCGGCAACGTCATCCTCCGCCTGAGCCACCAGGCGCTCCCTCGTCTCCAACCGCTCAAGAGCAAGGTTGCGCTCGGCGGCCTCCAGCGTCAGCGCCTCCTCGCGCTTCAGAAGCTCCACCCGATCAACAGGGGCCCCCTCCATCGACTCAAGGGCCGCCTGGCGCAGTTCCACTTGCTGCTCCAGGGAGTTGCCCCAGGCCAGGAGCTCCCACGCGCGCTCCTCCGCATCCTTGCACTGTCGGTCTGCTTCCCGAGCCTCCTTGACAGCCTGGGAGCAGGCCTCCCGCGAAGCTACCAGCGACGCTTCAGCCTTCGCGTTTTCGAGATCATGTTGGTGACACACGAGGGCGATGGCTATCTTTACTTTGCGCCTCTCCTCAGCAAGGCGCAAACCTTCGGCCTTGAGGCGTGCATCCTTGTCAGCAAGCTTTGCCCTGATCCGGCTCACCGCATCCGCCGCCCTCCGGAGGAAGTCTTCGCGAAGGGCGCGTCGCTCCCGAGCGCACCTGAGCACGTCTTCCGCATCACCCCCTTCCACCGAAGCATGCGGAGGGCCCCGAGGCGGCAGGCCCCCTTCCGGCGCGGGGCTGGGGGCTGGCGCCCTAGCCATTGCTGAACGAACCTCTCTGGGAATCTGGCCTGGCATCGGTCCACCCACGGAGGAGGAGCCAAAGACAGACGTCAGCCATTCACCATCTATGATCAGAGGAGGAACACGGGGCAGGCCGGATGTGCCCCAGGAGGACTCATGAAGAAAGGACAGCGGGCGCGCAGGCTCGAGATGCCCTATGGAACAGACCACTCCATTAACTGGTCTGGCAGCAGGGGTGCCGCTCGAGCTCAGCGAGCCCAGGGTCAGCGGAGAAGGCGAAGCTTGGGGGGATGGCTCCCGGGCCGGCTCAGCGGGTTCCGCAGGGCAGGGCCTGAAAGGGCCACACTCAGTCGCAGGGATAGCAAAGTAAACAAGTAAGGAAAGAAGAAGACTTACTCGTCCATGGCAAAGTACTTCCTGCGCTTCAATAAGCGGCAAG
This sequence comes from Triticum aestivum, assembly GCF_018294505.1. Lineage (NCBI taxonomy): Eukaryota > Viridiplantae > Streptophyta > Magnoliopsida > Poales > Poaceae > Triticum > Triticum aestivum. Next base: position 536,408,465 of record NC_057812.1, on the reverse strand, counting down.
GGCGGTCGTTGCCACCCAAGGCCTCCTTCCTCTTGCGGAGGGCCTCGAAGTCTAGGCGGAACCGACCTAAGAGCCCGGTGCAAGGGTCGGCCCCTGGTGTGGAAGAAGCGTCAAGATGATCAGCGCTGGAGGAGTCAGCCTGGGGGGTGCCGTCAGGCGTCGCCTCACGAGGAACGGCTGGGGGCTCGGGAGCCCCGACCTCAGGAACCACAGGCCGCAACTCCACACCTACCGTCGCTCCAGGGCGGGCCTCGTGAGACGCTGCCTTTGAGGCTTCTCGCGGCATCAGCACCTCGACATCGGGCACCACGACTCTCGCCGGTTCTCGTCTCCCCGCCCTGTCGCCCGAGGAAGGACCGCTGTGGGTGGCAGGAGAAGCAACCACGGTGGCTGGGTTCTTGCGGGGCCCCGTAAGGCCAGCCGGGCGCACTCCCCACTCATCGAAGCCGGGCATCTGCCTCACAAAATTGGCCCTTCCAGAGCAAACATACAAGAGGACACCATTACTCCGAAGGCTGCCTGGGGAAGGATCGCCAGTCAAGAACCTGAGCACCGTCCGCAGCACTTCAAGCGCCAAGTCCTCCTCCTGAAGCCGCATGCGGTCTGTATGCCCCGCAAAGTCCCACATCCGGCGAGAGTGGCACTGAAGAGGAGCAATGCGGCATTGGAGGAACTCCTTCACCACCTTGGGCGCTGTCACGTTGAGCGCCCTCAAACTCTGGAAGCGGCGCCAGATGAAGGCGAGCCGAGGGCTCGCGAGCACCTCATGGTCCCAACCTGCGTGAGGAACAACGGGCGAGGTCGGGTGCGAGAGCAGAGGGTTGGGCACTCCAACGGCCACGTACAGCCACCGCTCTCTGAACTTGGCCTCAGAAGGAGGAAGGTCAAAGTCGATCCCTGAAGCAGCCGTCTCTGGCACGTCTAGGAAGCTCACACACCCTGAGCACTGAGTGGGATCGCTTAGGCGCAAGGAAAAGAAGTGGCGCAGCAGGGCCACGAAAGGAGGAATGCCTATCATCGCCTCGCAAACAAAAGCAAAGACAGCCAGAAGAGTAATGGCCTCCGGCCCGAGGTGCATCATGCGGATCTGATAATGGGAGAGCACCACATTGAAGAAGGCGGAAAAGGGGGGAACCAGACCCGCCCATAGGGCATCGGCGAAGAATCGGACCTCTGTGACGATCCTATCAAGGGAGGCATGGGACGCAGGCCAGACCATGGTCCTGCCGCACTTGTTGAAGATAGTTGCAAGGGCAGAGCGGACCTTGTCCAATGCTTCTGGATTGAGTATGATCGACCGGGCGACGACGGGGGTCGCCGCTGGAGGTGTGCGGGGTGAAGGCGCGGGCTTCTTTCCCCTTCCTTTCTTCATCGGCGCCATGGCGGTGAAGAGGAGGAAGAACTCGAGCCGAATTGGCGGCGGAGGCTGGAGCTCAAAGAAGAAGGAAAGGTAGGAGGCGGGCGAGCAGCGGAAAGGAAGAACAACTGTGTGCAACTATGGGTCCGCTTAGCCGGGCGCGTAACAAGGTGTCGTGGGGAAGCGCAGACGCCCACGTCCAGTCAATCGCCACGCGCTGCCCGAGGCCGCAGGCTTTTTGGGCCCGCGGCGCTTCATGCTTGCCCCTTCGCTTCCCTGCTAGGCCAAGCCCGGGCGCGCCTTGGCCCTGGGGGCTATTGTCGGCGTTCTTGGAATGGGGGTCCCCAGACTTGCCTGCCTGTGGCCTGCGGCATGGCTCAAGTGGGGGCCCAGCGCGGCCCACCTTCATCAGCTCAAGCTCAAGACCCTTGCAAGGGGCCAAGCCTCGCGGGGCGGACGACAGAAAGCTTCCTCTGAGGCAGCCTCATCAGGTAGGCTCGCGAGGAGGCGGAGAGATCAAGGTGGGGATACCTCGCGAGGAGCCCGTGACGCAAGCCATGACGATCGAGACCAGGCGGGCGCCGGCGTACACAGTGTCCTTGTTTCCCCTTTGGTGCAAAGGGGGCAAGCATAGGCTAAGGCACCAAGCAAAGGTTACCATTCCGGTGCAACGAGACCAAGACCAGCAGAGCGGCAGGACGGAGGTCACCGTGGAGCCCAAGACGGCGTCATCACTAGTGCTTTTGGCAGCCAAAGACCACCTTTGGTCAGGATAGCTCGTACTATATGTTCCCCTTCAAAATGGCCAAGTGTTGGCGCCCTTCCCGCTCATTATTTGGGGAGAGGCCCAGGGCCTCTATAAGTAGAACTAGCCACACAGAGTAGAGGGACATCTAGAAATCTGGTAGAGCCCTAGCAGAAAGAGAGAGGCGACTGAACTCACCTAAGCAGTTCATCGCACCAGCTCAAGAGCACCTCTCGCGAGGCTGTTCTTCCCTTGTACTGTTCATCATCAGCCCCTGAGGCAATCCACCACAGCACACACTGGAGTAGGGTATTACACCACAACGGTGGCCCGAACTAGTATAAACCTCGTGTCCCTTGTGTTGTTCATAGTTTCCAGCTTAGATCACGCGAGGAGATTGGACGTAGATCGGTAGGGGAGAGATCTCCGTGCGCACCCCAGTGTTCGAACCTCAAGGGTCTGCCGGAACCCAAAATCTGACATACGTCTCCAACGTATCTATAATTTTAGATTGTTCCATGCTATTATATATTTTGTTTTGGATGTTAATGGGCTTTATTTTACACTTTTACATTATTTTTGGGACTAACCTATTAACCCAAGGCCCAGTGCAAATTGCTGTTTTTTGCCTATTTCAGTGTTTCGCAGAAAAGGAATATCAAACGGAATGAAACCCTCGGGAGAGTTATTTTTGGAACAAACGTGATCCAGGGGACTTGGAGTGGACGTCAAGAAATAATCGAGGAGGCCATGAGGCAGGGGGCGCACCTACCCCCTGGGCGCGCCCTCCACCCTCGTGGGCGCCTTGTTGCTCCACCGACCTACTTCTTCCTCCTATATATATTCATATACCCCGAAAACATCCAGGAGCACCACGAAACCCTATTTCCACCGCCGCAACCTTCTGTACCCAAGAGATCCCATCTTGGGGCCTTTTCTGGAGCTTCACCGGAGGAGGCATCGATCACGGAGGGCCTCTACATCAACTCCATGGCTTCTCCAGTGATGTGTGAGTAGTTTGCTTCAAACCTTCGGGTCCATAGCTAGTAGCTAGATGGCTTCTTCTCTCTCTTTGGATCTCAATACAATTTTCTCCTCAATCTTCTTGGAGATCTATTCGATGTAACTCTTTTTGCGGTGTGTTTGTCGAGATCCAATGAATTGTGGGTTTATGATCAAGTCTATCTATGAACAATATTTGAATCTTCTCTGAATTCTTTTATGCATGATTGGTTATCTTTGCAAGTCTCTTCGAATTATCAGTTTGGTTTGGCCTACTAGATTGATCTTTCTTGCAATGGGAGAAGTGCTTAGCTTTGGGTTCAATCTTGCGGTGCTCGATCCCAGTGACAGAAAGGGAAATGACACGTATTGTATTGTTACCATCGAGGATAAAAAGATGAGGTTTATATCATATTGCTTGAGTTTATCCCTCTACATCATGTCATCTTACCTAATGCGTTACTATGTTCTTATGAACTTAATACTCTAGATGCATGCTGGATAGCGGTCGATGTGTGGAGTAATAGTAGTAGATGTAGGCAGGAGTCGGTCTACTTGTTACAGACGTGATGTCTATATTCATGATCATGCCTAGATATTCTCATAACTATGCTCAATTCTATCAATTGCTCGACAGTAATTCATTCACCCAATGTAATACTTATGCTATCTTGAGAGAAGCCACTAGTGAAACCTATGGCCCCCGGGTCTATTCTCCATCATATAAGTTTCCAATCTATTTTACTTTGCAATTTTTACTTTCAATCTATATCATAAAAATACCAAAAATATTGATCTTATCATTATCATATCTATCAGATCTCACTCTCGTAAGTGACCATGAAGGGATTGACAACCCCTTTATCGCGTTGGTTGCGAGGTTCTTATTTGTTTGTGTAGGTACGAGGGACTCGCATGTGGCCTCCTACTGGATTGATACCTTTGCAATGATTCGAAAGGCTTCAATCTCAGTAGGGGTAAGATGAGCATAGTAAGGTTTAAGGATATCTTCTTCTTCCTCCTTAGTAGGCCAGCCCTGCTCAACCATCGACGCTTGATCTCCGGTAGCCTCCTTGCTCTTGTACCCTTTGACGGCTTCTACTGGCTCTTCTCTCTTCAGCTCGATCTTCATCAACCAAGCATCCTCTTCCATGTTGTTGGAGGAAGAAGAAGACATGATGCCTGTCTCAACAGATCTGACCGAAAACAGCAAGAAAAAAGAACAAAAGATTTCTCCGTGATACGATGGTCAATAGGTTCGGGGGGTGGGGGGTATATAAATATTTTTTTATCTTCGGAAACAAGAAAACGGAAGAAAAACGGAGTCTGAAAGCTACCTGAGATGTGCTAGGCGCGCCCTGGTGTCTTGTGCCCACCAGGGTGACCTTCCTGGTAGTTTCTTATTTTCCTAATTTTTGTTATATTCCAAAACGGACAGAAAATATTTTTGCAGATTTTTCATTCCGTTTACTTACCGTATCACGTACCTCCTCTTTTTCACGATTCTGGAGTGTTCCGGAAGGTCTCTTTCATGTGTTCTTCCAATGTTATAGTTTGGATAATATTACTTTCAACATTAATGGGCGTACCTGAGATATAGTGTTTTATTCGTTGCCCATTAACAACCTTGGGGTTAGTGCCTTCGGCATTATTTATTTTGATAGCTCCAGATCAATAAAACTCCTCGATATCATAGGGTCCTTCCCATTTCGAGAGGAGTTTTCCTGCAAAGAATCTGAAATGAGAGTTTTACAAAAGAACATATTCTCCAACTTTGAACTCACGCTTTTGATTCTTTTATCATGCCACCTTTTAACCTTTTCTTTAAATAACTTGGCATTTTCATAAGCTTGGGTTCTCCATTCATCTAATGAGCTAATATCAAATAACCACTTTTCACTAGCAAGTTTGAAATCATAGTTAAGTTCTTTAATTACCCAATATGCTTTATGTTCCAACTCAAGAGGCAAATGACAAGCTTTTCCATAAACCATTTTATAAGGAGACATACCCATAGGATTTTTATATGCCGTTCTATAAGCCCAAAGTGCATCATCTAATTTCTTAGACCAATTCTTCTGGGACCTATTGATAGTCTTTTGCAAAATTAATTTTATTTCTGTATTGCTAAGTTCAACTTGACCACTAGACTGAGGATGATGGGGTCATGCAATTTTATGGTTAACATCATACTTGGCAAGCATTTTACGGAAAGCACCATGAATAAAGTTTTAACCACCATCAGTCATTAAATATCTAGGGACTCCAAACCTTGGGAAAATAACTTCCTTAAGCATTTTAATAAAGGTGTTGTGATCAGCACTACTAGTTGGAATAGCTTCTACCCACATAGTAACATAATCAACAGCAACCAAAATATGTGTATACCCATTAGAGGAAGGAAAAGGTCCCATGTAATCAAAACCCCAAACATCAAATGGTTCAGCAGCAAGTGAATAATTCATAGGCAGTTCTTGACGCTTACCGATATTACTTATTCTTTGCCATTCATCACAAGATAAGACGAACTTACGAGCATCCTTGAAAAGAGTAGGCCAATAAAACCCAGACTGCAATACCTTGTGAGCAGTTCTGTCTCCCGCATGATGTCGTCCTCCGTATGCTTTGGAGTGACATTTCCATAGGATTTGTCCATGTTCATGCTCAGGTACACAACTTCTAATAATACCATCTACTCCTTTTTTATAAAGATGTGGGTCATCCAAAAAGTAATGTCTTAAATCATAGAAGAGTTTTTTATTTTGTTGGTATGTAAAGCTAGGTGGTAAATACTTAGCAACAATATAATTAGCATAGTCAACATACCAAGGAGTGTTATCAGAAACATTTATTGCAGCTAACTGCTCATCAGGAAAACTATCATCAATAGGTAGTGGGTCATCAAGGACATTTTCAAGCCTATACAAGTTATCAGCTACGGGGTTCTCTGCTCCCTTTCTATCAGTGATATGCAAATCAAATTCTTGTAGCAGGAGGACCCATCGAATAAAGCCTAGGCTTAGCAACTTTTTTTCGATGAGATATTTAATAGCAACTTGGTATGTGTGAACAATTACTTTTGAATCAACAATGTAAGATCTAAATTTATCACAAGCAATAGAAATTCTTTTTCAGTAGTAGCATAATTTCTTTGTGCGCTGTCTCGAGTTTTACTAGCATAATGAATAACATTTAGTTTCTTATCAACTCTTTGTCCTAGAACAACACCAACATCATAACCACTAGCATCACACATAATTTCAAAAGGCAAGTTCCAATCAGTTGGTTGAACAATAGGTGCAGAAATTAAGGCTTTCTTGAGTGTTTCAAAGGCTTCTAAACAATTATCATAAAAAACAAAAGGAACATCCTTTTGCAAAAGATTTGTAAGGGGCCTAGGAATTTTAGAAAAGTCTTTGATAAATCTCCTATAGAAACCAGCATGACCTAAGAAACTACAAATACCTTTGATATCTTTAGGACATGGCATTTTCTCAATTGCATCAACCTTAGCTTTGTCCACCTCAATACCTCTTTCAGAAATTTTATGGCCCAAAATAATACCTTCGTTAACCATAAAGTGGCACTTCTCCCAATTCAAGACAAGATTTGTTTGCTCACATCTCTGCAAAACTCGATCAAGATTGCTTAAACAATCAACAGAAGACTTCCCATAAACAGAAAAGTCATCCATGAAAACCTCAACAATCTTTTCACAAAAGTTTGAGAATATAGGAGTCATACATCTTTGAAAGGTCGCAGGTGCATTGCATAAACCAAAAGGCATATGTCTATAAGCATAAGTTCCAAAGGGACAGGTAAAAGTGGTATTTTCTTGATCAGGTTGAGAAACAGGTATTTGTGAAAAAACAGAATATCCATCAAGGAAGCAAAAATGTGTGTGCTTAGATAATATTTCTAGCATTTAATCAATAAAAGGCAGAGGGTAATGATCTTTTCTAGTAGCTTTGTTTAATTTTCTAAAATCAATTACCATTCTATAACATGTAATAATTCTTTGTGATATAAGTTCATTCTTATCATTTGGAACAACAGTAATACCTCCTTTCTTAGGGACACAATGAACATGACTTACCCATATACTATCAACTATATGATAGATTATACCTGCTCCCAGAAGTTTTAATATTTCCGTTCTTACCACTTCTTTCATCTTTGGATTCAACTGACGTTGGTGTCAACAACGGGTTTAGCATCAGGTTCCATATTAATCTTGTGCTGACATAGAGTGGGACTAATGCCCTTTAAATCATCAAGAGTATATCCAACAGCAACTCAGTGCTTCCTTAGAACTTTCAATAATCTTTCTTCTTCATGTTCTGAAAGGTTAGCACTAATAATAACATGATATATCTTCTTCTCATCAATATAAGCATATTTCAAAGTGTCTGGCAATTGTTTTAATTCAAACACATGATCACCTTTAGGTGGAGGAGGACCTCCTAGAGCTTCAATAGGCAAATTGTGTTTAAGCAGAGGACGTTGTTCAAATAAAATCTTATCTATTTCATTTCTTTCATGCATATGTAAATCATTTTCATGGTCTGGCATATATTGTTCTAGTGGATCAGTAGGAGGCACAACAATAGAAGCAAGACCAATCATTTCATCCTTAGTAGGCAATTCTTTTTTATGAGGTTTTTTTCTAAACTTGGAAAAATTAAACTCATGAGACTCATCACTAAAACTAACACCGGAAGTTTGTTTCTCACAATTTATTTTAGCATTGACGGTGTTCAAGAAAGGTCTACCAAAGATAATGGGACAAAAGTCATCTTGTGGGGAACCAAGAACAAGAAAATCAGTTGGATATTTTATTTTTCCATACAAGACTCAACATCTCTAACAATCCCAATTGGTGATATAGTATCTCTATTAGCAAGTTTAATAGTAACATCTATGTCTTCTATTTCAGCGGGTGTTATGTCATTCATAATTTCTTGATATAAGGTAAAAGGAATATCACTCACGCTAGTACCTATGTTGCATAAACCATGATAACAATGATCTCCTATTTTAAGTGAGACAACGAGCATGCCAATAACAGGTCTATGTTTACCCTTTTTAATGGGTTTGGCAATTCTAGCAGCTTAGAAGTAAATAACATGCCCATCTATATTTTCTTCCAGGAGATCCTTAAACATAGCAACACTAGGTTATACTTTGATTTGTTCATCTGGTTTAGGTGTTCTAATATAACTTTTGTTGACCATAGTTGAAACTTTAGCATGTTCCTTGATCCTAACATGGAAAGGTGGTTTTTCAATATAAGCAGTAGGAACAACTGGATCAACATTATAAATAATAGTTTCCTCTTTAGCTAGTACGTGTTCTTTAATTTCTTCTTTAATAGGTGGGTGATATTTAAACCATTTCTCCTTAGGGAGGTCAACATGAGTAGCAAATGATTCACAAAAGGAGGCTACTATCTCAGAGTCAAGTTGTAACGCCCTCGATGCGGCTATAGCTCCCACGTGTCGAGGCACGACTTAGAGACATAACCGCATTGAAAGCAATGTCGCAAGTTAGGAAATCATCACAACATACCATGTAATATATATAATAAAAGGGGAGATACATAGTTGGCTTACACTCGCCACGTCACATCAGAGTACATAAATAACATCCATCATACAAACACTCATGGCCCGACTACGGCGCCAAAATAGAAGAAAACCCAACATGCGACAAGGCCCTGAATCAAACCCCAACTAGGCACCACTACTGATCACCGGGAAAGGAAACATAATAATGCCGACAGTCCTCGTCGTACTCCCACTTGAGCTCGTACTCGTCACCTGGAGCGGAATCACCTGGACCTGCATCTGGAGTTATAGTATCTGTGAGCCATAGGGACTCAGCAATCTCACACCCTCGCGATCAAGACTATTTAAGCTTATAGGAAGGGTAAGGCAATTATGTGTGGAGCTGCAGCAAGCGACTAGCATATATGGTGGCTATCTTATTCGCAAAAGAGAGCGAGAAGAGGAGGCAAAGCGCGAGCGAGAAGCTAGAAGGCAACCTGCACAAACATTACTCCAACATCGTGTGCACTTCCCGGACTCCGCCGAGAAGAGGCCATCACGGTAACACACTCAGTTGATTCATTTTAATTAATTAGGGTTCAAGTTATCTACAACCGGACATTAACAAATTCCCATCTGCCCATAACCGCGGGCACGGCTTTCAAAAGTTCAATCCCTGTAGGGGGGTCCCAACTTAGCCCATGACAAGCTCTCACGGTCAACGAAGGAATAGTCCTCCTCCCAAGACGTTCCGATCAGACTCGGTATCTCGGTAACTCAAGACACTTCGACAGGTTAAAACAAGACCAGCAACACCGCCCGAATGTGCCGACAAATCCCGATAGGAGCTGCACATATCTCTTTCTTAGGGCACACTCAGATTGTCTTAGGTACGGGTAGGCCAGCCCAGGGTTGCCCCTGGTGGCCACCGGCAGCTGACAGGTGGACCAACACTCAGAGGAGCACTGGCCCGGGGGTGTAAATAAGATGACCCTTGAGTCTGCAGAACCCAAGGGAAAGAAAAGGCTAGGTGGCGAATGGTAAAACCATGGTTGGGCATTGCTGGACAAGCTTTAATCAAGGCGAAATATCAAGGGGTTCCCATTATAACCCAACCGCGTAAGGAACGCAAAATCCGGGAACATAACACCGATATGACGGAAACTAGGGCGGCAAGAGTGGAACAAAACACTAGGCGAGAGGCCGAGCCTTCCACCCTTTACCAAGTATATAGATGCATTAAGATAATATAGCAATATAATGATATCCCAACAATTAAATAAATGATGTTCCAACAAGGAACGACCTCCAATCTTCACCTGCAACTAGCAACGCTATAAGAGGGGCTGAGCAAAGCGGTAACATAGCCAATCAACGGTTTGCTAGGACAAGGTGGGTTAGAGGTTTGACATGGCAATTGGGAGGCTTACAAGCAAAAGGTAGGCATCGTAGCATTGGCATAGCAAGAGCGAGCAAACTAGCATAGCAAAGATAGTAGTGATTTCGAGGGTATGATCATCTTGCCTGCACTGTTGTCAGAGTTGACTGGATCCTCACAAGCAAACTCAATGGGCTCCTCGGTAGCGAACTCGTCTCCCGGCTCTACCCAACAAGACAAACAAGTAACAAGGATACAATCAACCACGTGCAAGACCAAGCAATATGATGAAATGATGATATGCTATGCGGGATGCGACGCGGGATGCAAAATGCAAGATATGACAGGAAATGCATGAATCTGGCCTCAACCTGGAATTACAAGGGTGCCACTGAAAAGATCAGATGAAATCTCTTGAAAACGATATAAAGAACGCCGGAATCGGAGTTACGGTTTGGAAATGGCAAGCGATTTAAGAATGACACCGGCTTGCGATTTACAACAAGTAGGCATCTAAATGCAACGAAATGAACATGCTACAGCCACCAAACATGACAACAAAATACATGGCAGGAGTGCACACAAGATGCTTAACAAAAGACTGGCACTGAGCCACGGCCAATTCATCCATTATGAGGTCCAAACAAGCATGGCAAAAACGCAAATGCAAAACAGATTCCAGACTTAGTGAAATTAACACTAGTCTGAAATTTCAGATCACGAAGCCCTCTTCGGAGCAGCAAAACAACATGATACCTGACCTGATTAAGACAAGTAAGAACATGGCATGGAGCTACTCAACAAGCTTAACAAAAGTCCCAAAGTGACCTGAGGCCAAAAGGGATCACAAAATATACTAACGGGCACACGAACATAGCTAAAACACAATCAGTTTTCAGACTTAGTGAAAACTGAGACATGCTGAAATATAACTCACGAAGGCATGTAAACGAGCTCGATGCACTCACTACGATGCAAGTCATGGCAAGGCAAGCATACATCCATAAAGAAGGCACACAATACAAGCTATACATGGCAAGAACAATGGCATAGCATGCACGGATCAACTACAATAACATCGGCAAAAATCGCAAACGAGTTGATGATCTGCCCAGATTCACCATGAAGCAAAAGTAGAGCTCGATTGACTCAAGCTAGGGTGTTCCATAATTGCAAAAAAGGCACGGATGGATAGATCATAACATGATTAACAAAACTCCTTTACTGATCATCCTCAAAAGAGGCACGGATCACTAGGAAACAAGCTGAACATATGGCATCATGAACTAAATAATCCCAGACTTAGTGAAAACTACTAAGTCCCTGAAAACAGATTTCCCGGGTGCCTCTCTTTGCATGCTTGCACAAGTTACCACACACATCCTAAAAATGCATGGGTTGCACCTCTGGAAAGAAGACAAAATCCTTAACAAAACATATGAAGGACTCACAGGCATATCATACACACAATAATCATGGCAAAAATGACAAAAGTCTAAGATGAACTAGCAGATCAGACAATTAACTCACGAAGCCCCCTTCTAACAGCATTTTGGGCATCAAGATGAGCTCAAATGAAAATGATGTAATGGAATGAAATGATGTACTCGTCGAGGCGAACATTTTGATATACTCTATGCATGAATCGGAGCTACGGAAGCAAAGTTACGGGGCCTCGAACAGGAGCATATGAGCTAAAAATTCTGGGACTTGGTGAAAAAAAACGACCTAGGGTTAGGAAAAAAATCAGATCTGAGATCCGGGCCGGAATACTGTAGCGGCGGCGCGATTCCCAATGACGACCATCGCCGGAGAAGAAACGGACGGCGGGGCGAGGTCGCCGGACCGGCTGAACGGCGCCGGCGTCGGGGAGGAGGCGGGGCTCGCCGGAGCAACGAGGAGGCGGCGGGCGGCGGTGTTCCGGCGGGCTCGGACGCGGCGGCGTCGGTGTCGGCCGCCGGAGTCGGCGACGTGGGCGGCAGGCACCGCTGCGACCCGGGGCGGTGGCCGGCTAGGAGGGAGGCGGCGGCGGTGGTCCGGCTCGGGGAGGAGAAGGGCGGCGGGCGGTGTTCCTCCTCTGGGCCGCGGGGGCTCTACGCGGGCCGGGCGGGCCGCGGCGGCGGCGGTGGCCGGCTGCCACATGGCGCCCCGCGAGTGGCTGCGGGCGGCGGCGGGTGCGATCGGGACGTTGTCCGGCCTGGCGCGGACACGTCCGGCGGCGGCGGGAGAGAATTTTAGGGTTTTGGGGAGAGGGAGAGATCCGAAAATGGAGGGGTGTATATATAGGCATAGAGGGAGCTAGGAGAGTCCAAATGAGGTGCGGTTTTCGGCCACGCGATCGTGATCGAACGCTCTAGGACATGGAGCAGAGTTTGGTGGGTTTTGGGCCAAAATGGAGGGGTGTTGGGCTGCAACACACACGAGGCCTTTTCGGTCCCTCGGTTAACCGTTGGAGTATCAAACGAAGTCCAAATGATACGAAACTTGACATGCGGTCTACCGGTAATAAACCAAGGCCGCTTGGCAAGTCTCGGTCCAATCCGGAAATGTTTAATCCCCAAACACGAAAGAAAGCTAGAAATGACCACTGGAGGAGAACGAAGCGCCGGAATGCAAAATGGACAACGGGGAAAAAGCTCGGATGCATGAGATGAACACGTATGCAAATGCAATGCACATGATGACATGATATGAGATGCATGAAAAAGAAAACAACACATGGAGACAAAGACCCGAACCCGAGAAATAAATATAACTTAACACCGGAAACGGCAAGAGTTGGAGTACAAATAGGGAAAGTTACATCCGGGGTGTTACACAAGTCCATATTTAGTGCTAAACTTTTGAAAAGCATCGGTATTCATAAAAGATTTAACACAATCAAACTTAAGCTTAATACCTGACTCTTTACCTTCGTCGAGTTCCCAATCTTCAGAGTTGCGTTTAATTCTTTCCAAAAGATCCCACCAGAATTCAATAGTTTTCTTCATAAAAGAACCAACACAATAAGTATCAAGCATGGATTGATCAATATGAGAAAGCCGAGCATAATTTTTTTGGATAATAAGTTCTCTTGAGAGCTCATGATTGGGGCATGAATATAACATTGACTTAAGCCTCCCCCAAGCTAGAGCTATACTTTCTCCTTCACGAGGCCAAAAATTATATATGTAATTCCGACCACGATGAACTAGATGCATAGGATAATTTTTTGGTGAAACTCCAATTCCAAGATCCAATATCATCGCATAGCCTATACCATGCCAATGATTTTCCCTTCAAAGATAAAGGGAAAACCTTCTTCTTAACTTCATCTATGGGTAGACCTGTGAGCTTAAACAATCCACAAATTTCTTCCACGTATATCAAGTGCATATCAGGATGTTCGGTTCCATCTCCTGTGTAAGGATTAGCTAGCAGTTGTTCTATCATACCCTAAGGAATTTCATATTCAATATTTTCAGTAGGTGCAGTAGGTTGAGGGGTAACTAATTGTGGTTCCGGTTGAGGTGAAGATGTTAGGGAACGTAGCATGCAATTTCAAAAAAATTCCTATGATCACACAAGATCTATCTAGGAGATGCATAACAACGCGAGGGGAAGAGTGTGTCCACGTACCCTCATAGACCGAAAGCGGTTTAACGCGGTTGATGTAGTCGAACGTCTTCTCGATTCAACTGATCAAGTACCGAACGCACGACACCTCCGAGTTCAGCACACGTTCAGCTCGATGACATCCCTCAAACTCTTGATCTAGCAAAGTGTCGAGGGAGAGTTTCGTCAGCACAATGATGTGGTGACGGTGATGGTGATGTGATCCGCGCAGGGCTTCGCCTAAGCACTACGACAATATGACCGTAGGAGTAAACGGTGGAGGGGGCACCGCACACGGCTAAGAAACAATTGATGTGCTTTGGGGTGGCCCTGCCCCCGTATATAAAGGAGGAGAGGGGAGGAGGCCGACCCTAGGGGCGCACCAAGTGGGGGGGGACCCACTTGGACTCCTAGTCCTATCCGCCCCTTCCTTCTTTCGGAAGGGGAAAGGGGGAAGGAGAGGGAGAGGGAGAAGGAAAGGGGGCCCACGCCCCCTCCTCTCATCCAATTCAGACTCCCCATGGGGGAGGGCGGGCGCCACCCCTTGTGGGCTGCCCTCTCTCTCCCCTATGGCCCATGTGGCCCATTACTTTCCCTGGGGGTTCCGTTAACCCCTCGGTACTCCCATAAATATCCGAAACCATTCTGATGTCTGAATACTATCGTCCAATATATCAACCTTTACCTCTCGACCATTTCAAGACTCCTCGTCATGTCCGTGATCCCATCCGAGACTCCGAACAGTCTTCAGTCACAAAAACACATAACTCATAATACAAATCATCATCGAACATTAAGAGTGTGGACCCTACGGGATTGAGAACTATGTAGACATGACCAAGACACATCTGCGATCAATAACCAAAAGCGGAACCTGGATGCTCATATTGGTTCCTACATATTCTACGAAGATCTTTGTCGGTCAAACCGCAATGACAACATATAACATTCCCTTTGTCACCGGTATGTTACTTGCCCAAGATTCGATCGTCGGTATCCTCATACCTAGTTCAATCTCATTACCAACAAGTCTCTTTACTCGTTCCGTAATGCATCATCCCGTAACTAACTCATTATTCACATTGCTTGCAAGGCTTATCATGATGTGCATTACCGAGAGGGCACAGAGATACCTCTTCGATACTCGGAGTGACAAATCCTAATCTTGATCTATGCCAACCCAACAAACACCTTTAGAGACACATGTAGAGCATCTTTATAATCACCCAGTTATGTTGCGACATTTGATAGCACACAAGGTGTTCCTCCAATATTCAGGAGTTGCATAATCTCATAGTCAAAGGAATATGTATATGTCATGAAGAAAGCAATAGCAATAAAACTTAACGATCATTATGCTAAGCTAACGGGTGGGTCTTGTCCATCACATCACTCTCCTAATGATGTGATCCCGTTCATCAAATGACAACAAATGTCTATGGTCAGGAAACTTAGCCATCTTTGATTAACGAGCTAGTCAAGTAGAGGCATACTAGTGACACTTTGTTTTGTCTATGTATTCACACATGTATCAAGTTTTCGGTTAATACAGTTCTAGCATGAATAATAAACATTTATCATGATATAAGGAAATATAAATAACAACTTTATTATTGCCTCTAGGGCATATTTCCTTCAATCTCCCACTTGCACTAGAGTCAATAATCTAGATTACATTGTAATGATTCTAACACCCATGGAGTCTTGGTGTTGATCATGTTTTGCTTGTGGAAGAGGATTAGTCAACGGGTCTGCAACATTCAGATCCGTATGTATTTTGCAAATCTCCATGTCTTCCTCCTTGACTTGATCACGGATGGATTTGAAGCGTCTCCTGATGTTTTTGGTTCTCTTGTGAAATCTGGATTCCTTCGCTAAGGCAATTGCTCCAGCATTGTCACAAAAGATTTTCATTGGACCCGATGCACTAGGTATTACACCTAGATCAGATATGAACTCTTCATCCAGACTCCTTCATTTGATGCTTCCGAAGTAGCTATGTACTCCGATTTACACATAGATCCCACCACGACGCTTTGCTTGGAACTGCACGAACTGACAGCTCCACCATCCAATATAAATACATATCCATTTTGCGACTTAGAGTCACCCGAATCATTGTCAAAGCTAGCATCAACGTAACCATTTACGACAAGCTCCTTGTCACCTCCATAAACGAGAAACATATCCTTAGTCATTTTTAGGTATTTCAGGATGTTCTTGACCGCTATCCAGTGATCCACTCCTGGATTACTTTGGTACCTCCCTACTAAACTTATAGCAAGGCACCCATCAGGTCTGGTACACAGCATTGCATACATGATAGAACCTATGGCTGAGGCACTGGGAATGACTTTCACTTTCTCTCTATCTTTTGCAATGGTCGGGCATTGAGTTCGACTCAACTTCACACCTTGTAACACAAGCAAGAACCCTCTCTTTGACTGATCCATTTTGAACTTCTTCAAAAGTTTATCAAGGTATGTGCTTTGTGAAAGTCCAATTAAGCATCTTGATCTATCTCTATAGATCTTGATTCCTAATATATAAGCAGCTTCACCGAGGTCTTTCATTGAAAAATTCTTATTCAAGTATCCTTTTATGCTATCCAAAAATTCTATATTATTTCCAATCAACAATATGTCATCCACATATAATATTAGAAATGCTACAGAGCTCCCACTCACTTTCTTGTAAATACAGGCTTCTCCGAAAGTCTGTATAAAACCATATGCCTTGATCACACTATCAAAGTGTATATTCCAACTCCGAGATGCTTACAGAAGTCCATAAATGGATCGGTGGAGCTTGCATACTTTGTTAACACCTTTAGGATTGACAAAACCTTCTAGTTGCATCATATGCAACTCTTCTTTAAGAAATCCATTAAGGAATGCAGTTTTGACGTCCATTTGCCGAATTTTATAATCATAAAATGCGACAATTGCTAACATGATTTAGATAGACTTAAGCATCTTTACGGGTGAGAAGGTCTCATCGTAGTCAACTCCTTGAACTTGTCGAAAAACTTTCGCAACAAGTCGAGCTTTATAGACAGTAACATTACCATCAGTGTCAGTCTTCTTCTTGAAGATCCATTTATTCTCTATGGCTTGACGATCATCGGGGAAGTCAACCAAAGTCCATACTTTGTTCTCATACATGGATCCCATCTCAGATTTCATGGCCTCAAGCCATTTTGCAGAATCTGGGCTCATCACCGCTTCCTCATAGTTCGTAGGTTCGTCATGGTCTAGTAACATGACTCCCAGAACAGGATTACCCTACCACTCTAGTGCGGAATGTACTCTGGTTGACCTATGAGGTTCGGTAGTAACTTGATCTGAAGTTTCATGATCATCATCATTAGCTTCCTCACTAATTGGTGTAGGCATCACAAGAACAGTTTTCTATGATGAACTATGAGGGAGTCCTGGATTAGGGGGTCTCTGGACAGCCGGATTATATCCTTTGGCCGGACTGTTGGACTATGAAGATACAAGATTGAAGACTTCGTCCCGTGTCCGGATGGGACTCTACTTGGCGTGGAAGGCAAGCTAGGCAATACAGATATGTATATTGAAGGAAATATGCCCTAGAGGCAATAATAAAGTTATTATTTATTTCCTTATATCCTGATAAATGTTTATTATTCATGCTAGAATTGTATTAACCGGAAACATAATACATGTGTGAATACATAGACAAACAGAGTGTCACTAGTATGCCTCTACTAGACTAGCTTGTTAATCAAAGATGGTTATGTTTCCTAACCATGGACAAAGAGTTGTCATTTGATCAACAGGATCACATCATTAGATGAATGATCTGATTGACATGACCCATTCCATTAGCTTAGCACCCGATCGTTTAGTATGTTGCTATTGCTTTCTTCATGACTTATACATGTTCCTATGACTATGAGATTATGCAACTCCCGTTTGCCGGAGGAACACTTTGTGTGCTACCAAACGTCACAACGTAATTGGGTGATTATAAAGGAGCTCTACAGGTGGCTCCAAAGGTACATGTTGGGTTGGCGTATTTCGAGATTAGGATTTGTCACTCCGATTGTCAGAGAGGTATCTCTGGGCCCTCTCGGTAATGCACATCACATAAGCCTTGCAAGCATTGCAACTAATGAGTTAGTTGTGAGATGATGTATTACGGAATGAGTAAAGAGACTTTCCGGTAACGAGATTGAACTAGGTATTGAGATACCGACGATCGAATCTCGGGCAAGTAACATACCGATGACAAAGGGAACAACGTATGTTGTTATGCGGTCTGACCGATAAAGATCTTCGTAGAATATGTAGGAGCCAATACGAGCATCCAGGTTCCGCTATTGGTTATTGACCGGAGACGTGTCTCGGTCATGTCTATATTGTTCTCGAACCCGTAGGGTCCGCACGCTTAAGGTTTCGATGACAGCTGTATTATGAGTTTATGAGTTTTGATGTACCGAAGCTAGTTCGGAGTCCCGGATGTGATCACGGACATGACGAGGAGTCTCTAAATGGTTGAGACATAAAGATTGATATATTGGACGGCTATATTCGGACACCGGAAGTGTTCCGGTTGATTTCGGAGAAAACCGGAGAGCCGGAGGGTTACCGGAACCCTACCGGGAGTACTAATGGGCCATATGGGCCTTAGTGGAGAGAGACAAGGGCGCCAGGGTGGGCCGCGCGCCTCCTCCCCCCTTGGTCCGAATTGGACTAGGAGAGGGGGGGCGGCGCCCCCCCCTTTCCTTCTCCCTCCCCACTTCTTTCCCCTTCCTAGTAGGAGTCCTACTCCTACTAGGAGGAGGACTCCTCCTGGCACGCCTATAGGGGCCGGCCGGCCTCCTCCCCTTGCTCCTTTATATACGGGGGAAGGGGCACCCCTAGACACACAAGTTGATCCACGTGATCATATTCTTAGCCGTGTGCGGTGCCCCCTTCCACCATAGTCCTCGATAATATTGTAACGGTGCTTAGGCGAAGCCCTGCGACGGTAGTGCATCAAGATCGTCACCACGCCGTCGTGCTGACGGAACTCTTCCCCGACACTTTGCTGGATCGGAGTCCGGGGATCGTCATCGAGCTGAACGTGTGCTAGAACTCGGAGGTGCCGTAGTTTCGGTGCTTGATCGGTCGGGCCGTGGAGACGTACGACTACATCAACCAAACGCTTCCATTGTCGATCTACAAGGGTATGTAGATCACACTCTCCCCTCTCGTTGCTATGCATCACCATGATCTTGCGTGTGCGTAGGAATTTTTTTTGGAATTACTACGTAACCCAACAGTGGCATCTGAGCCATGTTTTATATGTTGATTTTATATGCACGAGTAGAACACAAGTGAGTTGTGGGCGATATAAGTCATACTGCTTACCAGCATGTCATACTTTGGTTCGGCGGTATTGTTGGACGAAGCGGCCCGGACCGACATTACGCGTACGCTTACGCGAGACCGGTTCTCCCGACGTGCTTTGCACATAGGTGGCTTGCGGGTGACAGTTTCTCCAACTTTAGTTGAACCGAGTGTGGCTACGCCCGGTCCTTGCGAAGGTTAAAACAGCACCAACTTGACAAACTATCGTTGTGGTTTTTATGCGTAGGTAAGGTTGGTTCTTGCTTAAGCCCGTAGCAGCCACGTAAAACTTGCAACAACAAAGTAGAGGACGTCTAACTTGTTTTTGCAGGGCATGTTGTGATGTGATATGGTCAAGACATGATTTTATTGTATGAGATGATCATGTTTGTAACCGAGTTATCGGCAATTGGCAGGAGCCATATGGTTGTCGCTTTATTGTATGCAATGCAATCGCCCTGTAATGCTTTACTTTATCACTAAGCGGTAGCGATAGTCGTAGAAGCATAAGATTGGCAAGACGACAACGGTGCTACGATGGAGATCAAGGTGTCGCGCGGTGACGATGGTGATCACGACGGTGCTTCAAGGATGGAGATCACAAGCACAAGATGATGATGGCCATATCATATCACTTATATTGATTGCATGTGATGTTTATCTTTTATGCATATTATCTTGCTTTGATTGACGGTAGCATTATAAGATGATCTCTCACTAAATTTCAAGATAAAGTGTTCTCCCTGAGTATGCACCGTTGCCAAAGTTCATCGTGCCCAGACACCACGTGATGATCGGGTGTGATAAGCTCTACGTCCATCTACAACGGGTGCAAGCCAGTTTTGCACACGCAGAATACTCAGGTTAAACTTGACGAGCCTAGCATATGCAGATATGGCCTCGGAACACTGAGATCGAAAGATCGAGCGTGAATCATATAGTAGATATGATCAACATAGCGATGTTCACCATTGAAAACTACTCCATTTCACGTGATGATCGGTTATGGTTTAGTTGATTTGGATCACGTGATCACTTAGATGATTAGAGGGATGTCTATCTAAGTGGGAGTTCTTGAGTAATATGATTAATTGAACTTAAATTTATCATGAACTTAGTCCTAGTAGTATTTTGCAAATTATGTTGTAGATCAATAGCTCGCGTTGTTGCTTCCCTGTGTTTATTTTGATATGTTCCTAGAGAAAATTGTGTTGAAAGATGTTAGTAGCAATGATGCGGATTGGATCCGTGATCTGAGGTTTATCCTCATTGCTGCACAGAAGAATTATGTCCTTGATGCACCGCTAGGTGACGGACCTATTGCAGGAGCAGATGCAGACGTTATGAACGTTTGGCTAGCTCAATATGATGACTACTTGATAGTTTAGTGCATCATGCTTAATGGCTTAGAATCGGGACTTCAAAGACGTTTTGAACGTCATGGAGCATATGAGATGTTCCAGGAGTTGAAGTTAATATTTCAAGCAAATACCCGAGTTGAGAGATATGAAGTCTCCAACAAGTTCTATAGCTAAAAGATGGAGGAGAATCGCTCAACTAGTGAGCATGTGCCCAGATTGTCTGAGTACTACAATCGCTTGAATCAAGTGGGAGTTAATCTTCCAGATAAGATAGTGATTGACAGAATTCTCTAGTCACCATCACCAAGTTAGTAGAACTTCATGATGAACTATGATATGCAAGGGATAACGGAAATGATTCCCAAGCTCTTCGTAATGCGGAAATTGACGAAGGTAGAAATCGAGAAAAACATCAAGTGTTGATGGTAGACAAGACCACTAGTTTCAAGAAAAGGGCAGAGGGAAGAAGGGGAACTTCAAGAAGAACAGCAAGCAAGTTGCTGCTCAAGTGAAGAAGCCCAAGTCTGGTCCTAAGCCTGAGACTAAGTGTTTCTACTGCAAAGGGACTGGTCACTGGAAGCGGAACTACCCCAAGTGATTGGCAGATAAGAAGGATGGCAAAGTGAACATAAGTATATTTGATATACATGTTATTGATGTGTACTTTACTAGTGTTTATAGCAACCCCTCAGTATTTGATACTAGTTCAGTTGCTAAGATTAGTAACTCGAAACGGGAGTTGCAGAATAAACAGAGACTAGTTAAGGGTGAAGTGACGATGTGTGTTGGAAGTGGTTCCAAGATTGATATGATCATCATCGCACACTCCCTATACTTTCGGGATTAGTGTTGAACCTGAATAAGTGTTATTTGGTGTTTGCGTTGAGCATGAATATGATTTGATCATGTTTATTGTAATACGGTTATTCATTTAAGTAAGAGAATAAATTGTTGTTCTGTTTACATGAATAAAACCTTATATGGTTACACACCCAATGAAAATAGTTCGTTGGATCTCGATCGTAGTGATACACATAATCATAATATTGAAACCAAAAGATGCAAAGTTAATAATGATAGTGCAACTTATTTGTAGCACTGCCGTTTAGGTCATATTGGTGTAAAGCGCATGAAGAAACTCCATGCTGATGGGATTTTGGAATCACTTGATTATGAATCACTTGATGCTTGCGAACCATGCCTCATGGGCAAGATGACTAAGACTCCATTCTCCGGAGCGAGCAACTGACTTATTGGAAATAATACATACTGATGTATGCGGTCCGATGAGTGTTAAGGCTCACGGCAAGTATCGTTATTTTCTGAACTTCACAGATGATTTGAGCAGATATGGGTATATCTACTTGATGAAACATAAGTCTGAAACATTTGAAAAGTTCAAAGAATTTCAGAGTGAAGTGGAAAATCATCGTGACAAGAAAATAAAGTTTCTACGATCTGATCGCGGAGACAAATATTTGAGTTACGAGTTTGGTCTTCAATTAAAACAATGTGGAATAGTTTCACAAACTCATGCCACATGGAACACCACAGCATAATGGTGTGTCCGAACGTCATAACCATACTTTATTGGATATAGTGCAATCTATGATGTCTCTTACCGATCTACCACTATCATTTTGGGGTTATGCATTAGAGACAACTGCATTCACATTAAAAGGGCACCATCTAAATCTGTTCAGACGACACCGTATGAACTGTGGTTTGGCAAGAAACCAAAGTTGTCGTTTCTTAAAGTTTGGGGTTGCAATGCTTATGTGAAAAAGTTTCATCCTGATAAGCTCAAACCCAAATCGGAAAAGTGTGTCTTCATAGGATACCCAAAAAGTTACTGTTGGGTACACCTTCTATCACAGATCCAAAGGCAAGACATTCGTTGCTAAGAATGGATCCTTTCTAGAGAAGGAGGTTCTCTCGAAAGAAGTGAGTGGGAGGAAAGTAGAACTTGATAAGGTAATTGTACCTTCTCCCTTATTGGAAAGTAGTTCATCACAGAAATCTGTTCCTGTGACTACTACAACAATTAGTGAGGAAGCTAATGATGATGATCATGTAACTTCAGATCAAGTTACTATCGAATCTCATAGGTAAACCAGAGTGAGATCCGCACCAGAGTGGTACGGTAATCCTGTTCTGGAGGTCATGCTACTTGACCATGACGAACCTACGAACTATGAAGAAGCGATGGTGAGCCCAGATTCCGCAAAATGGCTTGAGGCCATGAAATCTGAGATGGGATCCATGTATGAGAACAAAGTATGGACTTTGGTTGACTTGCCCGATGATCGGCAAGCAATTGAGAATAAATGGATCTTCAAGAGGAAGACGGATGCTGATAGTAGTGTTACTATCTACAAAGCTAGAATTGTCGCAAAAGGTTTTCGACAAGTTCAAGGTATTGACTATGATGAGAGTTTCTCACTCGTATCTATGCTTAAGTCTGTCCGAATCATGTTAGCAATTGCCGCATTTTATGAAATCTGGCAAATGGATAAACAAAACTACATTCCTTAATGGATTATTAAATAAGAGTTGTATATGATACAACCAGAAGGTTTTGTCAATCCTAAAGGTGCTAACAAAATATGCAAGCTCCAGCGATCCATCTATGGACTGGTGCAAGCATCTCGGAGTTGGAATATACGCTTTGATTAGTTGATCAAAGCATATAGTTTTATACAGACTTGCAATGAAGCCTGTATTTACAAGAAAGTGAGTGGGAGCACTACAACATTTCTGATAAGTATATGTGAATGACATATTGTTGATCGGAAATAATGTAGAATTATTCTGCAAAGCATAAAGGAGTGTTTGAAAGGAATTTTCCAAAGAAAGACCTCGGTGAAGCTGCTGACATATTGAACATCAAGATCTATAGAGATAGATCAAGACGCTTGATAAGTTTTTTTAATGAGTACATACCTTGACAAGATTTTGAAGTAGTTCAAAATAGAACAGTCAAAGAAAGAGTTCTTGTCTGTGTTACAAGGTGTGAAATTGAGTAAGACTCAAAACCCGACCACGACAGAAGATAGAAAGAGAATGAAAGCCATTCCCTATGCCTCAGCCATAGGTTCTATAAAGTATGCCATGCTATGTACCAGATCTATTGTATACCCTACACTGATTTTGGAAAGGTAGTACAATAGTGATCTAGGAGTAGATCACTAGACAGCGGTCAAAATTATCCTTAGTGGAATAAGGATATGTTTCTCGATTATGGAGGTGACAAAAAGGTTTGTCATAAAGGGTTACGTCGATGCAAGTTTTGACACTAATCCAGATGACTCTAAGTCTCAATCTGGATACATATTGAAAGTGGGAGCAATTAGCTAGAGTAGCTCTGTGCAGAGCATTGTTGACATAGAAATTTGCAAAATACATACGGATCTGAATGTGGCAGACCCGTTGACTAAACTTCTCTCACAAGCAAAACATGATCACACCTTAGTACTCTTTGGGTGTTAATCTCATAGCGATGTGAACTAGATTACTGAATCTAGTAAACCCTTTGGGTGTTGGTCACATGAAGATGTGAACTAATCACATAAAGATGTGAACTATTAGTGTTAAATCACATGGTGATGGGAACTAGATTATTGACTCTAGTGCAAGTGGGAGACTGAAGGAAATATGCCCTAGAGGCAATAATAAAGTTATTATTTATTTCCTTATATCATGATAAATGTTTATTATTCATGCTAGAATTGTATTAACCGGAAACATAATACATGTGTGAATACATAGACAAACAGAGTGTCACTAGTATGCCTCTACTAGACTAGCTTGTTAATCAAAGATGGTTATGTTTCCTAACCATGGACAAAGAGTTGTCATTTGATCAACAGGATCACATCATTAGATGAATGATCTGATTGACATGACCCATTCCATTAGCTTAGCACCCGATCATTTAGTATGTTGCTATTGCTTTCTTCATGACTTATACATGTTCCTATGACTATGAGATTATGCAACTCCCGTTTGCCGGAGGAACACTTTGTGTGCTACCAAACGTCACAACGTAACTGGGTGATTATAAAGGAGCTCTACAAGTGTCTCCAAAGGTACATGTTGGGTTGGCGTAT
The DNA here is from genome assembly GCF_018294505.1 of Triticum aestivum. Lineage (NCBI taxonomy): Eukaryota > Viridiplantae > Streptophyta > Magnoliopsida > Poales > Poaceae > Triticum > Triticum aestivum. Next base: position 536,384,013 of record NC_057812.1, on the reverse strand, counting down.
TTCGAGATTAGGATTTGTCACTCCGATTGTCGGAGAGGTATCTCTGGGCCCTCTCGGTAATGCACATCACATAAGCCTTGCAAGCATTGCAACTAATGAGTTAGTTGTGAGATGATGTATTACGGAACGAGTAAAGAGACTTGTCGGTAACGAGATTGAACTAGGTATTGAGATACCGACGATCGAATCTCGGGCAAGTAACATACCTATGACAAAGGGAACAACGTATGTTGTTATGCGGTCTGACCGATAAAGATCTTCGTAGAATATGTAGGAGACAATATGAGCATCCAGGTTGCGCTATTGGTTGTTGACCGGAGACGTGTCTTGGTCATGTCTACATTGTTCTCGAACCCGTAGGGTCCGCACGCTTAAGGTTTCGATGATAGTTGTATTATGAGTTTATGAGTTTTGATGTACCGAAGCTAGTTCGGAGTCCCGGATGTGATCACGGACATGACGAGGAGTCTCGAAATGGTCGAGACATAAAGATTGATATATTGGACGGCTATATTCGGACACCGGAAGTGTTCCGGGTGATTTCGGAGAAAACCAGAGAGCCGGAGGGTTACCGGAACCCTACCGGGAGTAGTAATGGGCCATATGGGCCTTAGTGGAGAGAGAGAAGGGCACCAGGGTGGGCCGCGCGCCTCCTCCCCCCCTTGGTCCGAATTGGACTAGGAGAGGGGGGCGGCGCCCCCCTTTCCTTCTCCCTCCCCACTTCTTTCCCCCTCCTAGTAGGAGTCCTACTCCTACTAGGAGGAGGACTCCTCCTGGCGCGCCTATAGGGGCCGGCCGGCCTCCTCCCCTTGCTCCTTTATATACGGGGGTAGGGGGCACCCCTAGACACACAAGTTGATCCACGTGATCATATTCTTAGCCGTGTGCGGTGCCCCCTTCCACCATAGTCCTTGATAATATTGTAGCAGTGCTTAGGCGAAGCCCTGCGACGGTAGTGCATCAAGATCGTCACCACGCCGTCGTGCTGACGGAACTCTTCCCCGACACTTTGCTGGATTGGAGTCCGGGGATCGTCATCGAGCTGAACGTGTGCTAGAACTCGGAGGTGTCGTAGTTTCGGTGCTTGATCGGTCGGGCCGTGGAGACGTATGACTACATCAACCAAACGCTTCCGTTGTCGATCTACAAGGGTACGTAGATCACACTCTCCCCTCTCGTTGCTATGCATCACCATGATCTTGCATGTGCGTAGGAATTTTTTGAAATTACTATGAAACCCAACATATATCTCCTCCTTTGTAACCGACCTTGTGTAACCCTAGCCCCCTCTGGTGTCTATATAAACCGGAGGGTTTTAGTCCATAGGACAACATACAATCATACCATAGGCTAGCTTCTAGGGTTTAGCCTCTTTGATATCGTGGTAGATCAACTCTTGCACTACTCATATTATCAAGAACAATCAAGCAGGACGTAGGGTATTACCTCCATCAAGAGGGCCCGAACCTGGGTAAACATTGTGTCCCCTGCCTCCTGTTACCATCCGCCTTAGACGCACAGTTTGGGACCCCCTACCCGAGATCCGCCGGTTTTGACACCGACATTGGTGCTTTCATTGAGAGTTCCACTGTGTCATCACCATAAGGCTTGATGGCTCCTTCGATCATTGCTAGCAACGCGGTCCAGGGTGAGGCTTTCCTCCCCGGATAGATCTTCGTATTCGGCGGCTTCACACTGTGGGCCAATTCGCTTGGCCATCTGGAGCAGATCGAGAGCTACGCCCCTGGCCATCAGGTCAGATTTGGAAACTTGAACTACACGTCCGACATCTGCGGAGACTTGATCTTCGACGGATTCGAGCCCATGTCGGATGCACCGCACAGTCGCGACGAGCATGACGTAACTCTACCGTCGGACAATGTTCGGGAGATCGCATCCGCAACTACTCCAGCCATCAATCCGGAGCAAGCCGCGCCATCCGAGAGCGGAGGGATGGACCCCGCCATGGAGGCTGCACTCTCAGTGGCGATAGAGCCGGATACTGACTTCACCCCTTACGAGAGCCGCGTCGCCGAACCACTGGATTCATCTCCGGCTACAGACTCAGAGCCGCTCACATCCGTGCCCGTCGAGTCCGACTGGGCGCCGATCATGGAGTTCACCTCCACGGATATCTTTCAGCACTCACCTTTTGGAGATGTGCTAAATTCATTAAGGTCTCTCTCCCTGTCAGGAGAACCTTGGTCAAACTATGTCCGGCTAGAATGGGATGCGGACGACGAAGAAATTCGCTGCCCACCCACCACCCACTTAGTAGCCACTGTCGATGACTTAACTGACATGCTCGACTGCGACTGAGAAGACATCGATGGTATGGACGATGATGCCGGAGATGAACAGGAACCACCGCCCACAGAATGCTGGACCACCACTTCATCACATGATGTATACATGGTGGATACACCCAGAGAGTGCAATGGGGAAGAGACAGTGGGGGATGCACCCTCCAAGCAACCCAAGCGCCAACGTCAGTGGCGCCGCTCTAAGTCCTGCCATAGCAAAAACAGTGATAACAGTGCAAGAGGAAATAATAGTCCACTCGACTCTGGAAGAAATGACAACTGCACCACCCCGGTGGCAGAAAATGATCAAGATAAAACTGCAAACATAGTACGAATCTGACGTCCGAACACGACGATGCCAAGGATAAGCCTCATCAAACCCCGTCTGGGGAAGAAAGCAGTCCAGACAAAGATGCACACATCATCCCGGAAACGCACCTGGAGCAAGAGAACCTCCACAGAAGGCTTATTGCCACAATAAGGAGCCTGAAGAAACAGAAGCAAAGGCTTAAGGCCGCACAAGATACGCTCAACAACAGGTGGAACAAAGTAACAAAGTATGGTGGAAGTTACCACACAAATAGCCATCCAAAGCGCAAGCTATTACCGGAATTCGATGATGAGGCCTTAGAGCCCACACAGCCGAAGAATGATACGGCCAACCGGCCGGATCCACCACCTTGTGAGCGTGATAGAGCGGCTAACAAGGTTGCTCATAAGTCAACACACGATCTACGTGAGAACTTGCGCCAAAAATCCGGCGCGACCAGATCCATCTACGGATCTAGGAAGCGCGCTCCGGTACAAAACCAAAACCGAATACTACAACCGTCCGAACACCATGGTACATCCCAATACCGGGGTGCCGCACACCCACTATGTTTCACTGACGAGGTGCTGGATCATGAATTCCCGGAGGGATTCAAACCGGTGAACATAGAAGCGTACAACGAGACCATAGACCCTGGAGTCTGGATAGAGGATTTTATCCTCCATATTCATATGGCTCGTGGAGACGATCTCCATGCCATTAAATACTTGCCCCTCAAGCTTAAAGGGCCAGCTCGACACTGGCTAAAAAGCCTCCCCGAAAATTCAATTGGAAGTTGGGAGGAGCTCGAGGACGCTTTCTTGGCCAATTTTCAAGGGACTTATGTCCGACCTCCGGATGCAGACGATTTAAGTCATATAATCCAACAGTCCGGAGAGTTCGCCTGAAAGCTTTGGAACATGTTCCTCACTAGGAAGAACCAAATCGTCAACTGTCCAGACGCCGAAGCCTTAGCAGCTTTTAAACACAGCGTCCGAGACGAATGGCTCGCTAGACACCTCGGCCAAGAAAACCGAGAACGATGGCAGCCCTAACAAGCCTCATGACCCGCTTTTGTGCGGGCGAGGACAGCTGGTTGGCCCGTAGTAGCACCAGCTACCCAAGCACCACTACAAAAAAGACACATCCGTGAAATTTTGGGCCGAACGGAATTTTTTTCTGTCATACATATGACACTTCTATGATGATAATTGTGACAAAACCCGGTATCATCATAGATGTGGTGGCATCCTACTTCTATGACAAAAAATCATGAAAAAATGGGCTTTTCATCCTGGGCGGGCCGGAGACGCAGCTGCATGACATTCTTTGGGCCGTCCATGATGGAAAAATTGTGGTAGAAGCAAGGGGGAGGAAAATTTTGGGGAGTTCCCGGTTACGGTGGGAGGTCAGGGGCCGAGCGATGCGCGTTTCTCTCGTACACGTACACGCGTGTGTGCGAGGCATTGGCTCTACCTGAACCCGAGCGAGGCGTTGGGCTCTAACTGAACCCGAGCGATTGCATTGCAGGCTACGCGTTACTGAACCCAAGCGATTGATCGATGGCTGTTAACTGAACCCGATCGAGTGATTCCTTTGCTACTGCTGCTAACTGAAGCCGATCGATGCTGCCTCTGGGATGAACAGTGAGTGTTGCGGGGGGGGGGAGGGGTTGGATGAACAGCGAGCGGTGGCGTTGCCTCTGGATGAACAGGACCCCGTGGTGTGGTGGAGGACTGGATGAACAGTAGACGGTGGAGGGGTGCCCATGGAGGGGTGGTTGAATAGGACCCCGTGGTGTGGAGGGCTGGATGAACAGTAGACGGTGGAGGGCTGCCCGTGGAGGGGTTGTTGAACAGTAGCCGGTGGAGTAGCGCGTGGTGGAGGCTGGATAAACAGGAGCCCGTGGAGGCTGGAGGAGGTCGACGGTGGAGATGAACAGTATCCCGTGGAGTCCCATTTTGCGGTACGCCACACCCCTCCCGATGAACAGGACCCCCGTTTCGACCGTAGCGCTCCAACACAAGTCCGTTTCCTCCGTTTTGTGATACACCACACCCCTCCCAATCAACAGGACCCCCGTTTCGACCATAGGAGGTCCGTTTCGTCCATTTGCGGTACGCCACACCCATCCCGATCAACAGGACCCCCGTTTCGACCGTAGGAGGTCCATTTCCTCCGTTTTGCGGTACTCCAGACCCCTCCCGATCAACAGGACCCCGTTCCGAACGTAGGAGGTCCGTTTCCTCCGTTGTGCGGTACGCCAGGCCTTGTTTCCATCGCATATTCCGTCCAAGCCCTCCCAATGAACACGACCACGCATTCCATTCCGACCCAGCCGGTTGGCTCCCACGCAATCCCCTGGGACCCACCAGTAAGTGAGACAACAGTCATGCACGTGTTGACGAGGCACTCCCTCTACTCTACTCAACGCAAGTACTGTATAAAATCAAGTTATGGGACAAAGCCAACAATCGTTCGTTTTTTCAGGCTATCGACTTACGCTTTGTAGTCCAGGTTGCCAGTTCGAATCTCGTCTTTAAGATTTGTTAGTTTTAGGTCCAAATTTGATTAATGACAAGTGGGACCCCCGTGTGTTGTTCCGATATTTCAGTGTAGGATGGTTTTTTTGAACAAACACTTTGCACGGTTAGACAAGTAACGGCACGAGTTACACGTATTTTGCAAGTTTATGAACAAAAATGACAGCGACATAGAATATCAGATCCACCCCGCAGCTTAGATACTATGGTGATACAAGTTTTTGCACCGTTGGAAGTGAGATCCAATGGCTTGGGATTAGTCTTTGTAATTATGCGCAATTTCCAAACTCTCCAAAGGTTTTTTTGCAAATAAAACATTCAGGCCTTGTGTGTACCGCTGCATCTTCGATCCAATGGCTCCCCTGTGCTCATATTAGGTGCTCCCCGTAGCTTAATTACCCGCTACGGTGATATGAGCATCTAGGTCGTATGATCAGTGATCAGATGGAACATGCATAGTACTTGTACTTTCTGCGCATTTCCCAAACTCTATCAGCCGTATATTGCAAAAACATTCAAACCTCCTACTGTGGGCCATTAGATCTCAGTGAACTCATATCACCATAGAATCTAGCTGCGGTGCGGGAGCACCTCATACTCTCCCGTGCGAGAAAACATAAGCTGCTATCACAGCTTGGATGCTACGGTGATACGAGCTTGGAGGTCGTTTGATCTGATATCCAATGGCATCTGAGCAGTCTTTGTGTTTGTAAGCAGTGGCCGAACTATTTTGGGGCTTTTCTGCAAAAACCATTCGAACCACCGAGGAGGTGTTGGGTCACAAATCCAACGCCTCCAAAGAGCTTGTATCACCAAAGCACCTAAGGTGTGGTAGCACATGATATTCTTACATACAGGAGAATATGATGTCCTCCTTCATCTTAGATGCTACGGTGATACGAGCTTCGAGGTCGTTGGATATGGGATCAAAGGGCATCTAAGTAGTTTTCGTACAAATTGTGTGCAATTCTCAAACTCATCAAGGTTTCCTGCAAAAATATTAAGACACATCATGTGAGCTGCTATATCTTAGATCTACAAGCTCCAAGCAACTCGTATCAGTATATAGCATCTAAGGTATGGGGGCACATGATATTCTCCTAGGGAGGAGGGGTGGGGGGTGCACAACCAATCGGTGGTTGGGAGGGTGGGGACAAATATAATCTAAACAACCCTAAACAGAGCTCCACAATTTTATCTAAGGTCGAGGGGTTGACCCCCGACAATCATACCTCCGCCTAAACACAACATTTGCATGTATTGTAGTACTAGACTTAATATTCATGTTTCAGTTTCATGTTCATTTTAAATATTAAACTGAGGACCATGGATGTCTTACATTTTACTCCCTTCGTTCCTAAATATTAGTCTTTTTAGAGGCTTCAAATGGACTGGCACATACGGATGTATATAGACATATTTTAGAGTCCAGATTCATTCATTTTGCTTCATATGTAGTCACTTGTTGAACTCTCTAGAAGACTAATATTTAGGAATAGAAGGAGTATTTTTGAATTCGTGTCATACATGCATGGTTTGGAAAAATATATGCACTATACTTATTGGATTGTTGTTGTGTTCGTGCGTGCGTGCGTGTGTGTGTGTGTGGTCATATGCTTGATACATACAAAGTTTTCTCACCTCCATATTGTTCATGTTTTAAATTTGAATTTGCATTGGAAAACTTACTAGGGATACCATGAAATGTGAAATCCATGTTTAGATCATTATATCACAAACTCACTCTAATTCAATAACTCGTCATAAATCAATTACCACATTGAGATTAGTATTTGCAAGGAAAATACGGGTATTGTAATACACATAGATTCGTTCGGCAATTTAAAAGGTTCCTTTCGTATTCTCAAATGGTAGGACCCAACGGCGTACCAGCCAGACCTTGGCTCGTGTTGATCCTAAAAAAACCGGGCTCGTGTCCTTCGGTGGCGTGCGTGGTACGCACATTAGGCAACCCCAACCAGTCGAGCCTCGGCGTTTCAAGTCGAAATATCTGGCGGCCAGAATTCCAGCCCTAGGAAATTCCCCTCATGTCCCCGGTCCATAATGACTACCGATGAACAACGGAGGGATGCTTTAGTAACTAGACAAGTTACCTACCCTGCCGAGCACGGTTCAATTCCCATGGTCGCCGCACGTCAAGGTCACCTGTCAACTGCATTGCCTAGTACTACTACTACTACTACACCAGGATGAGCATAGAATTGAGCCTGTTTGTTCATGCCTAGTACTTGAGTTAATATATCAGGCAATGCACTGGTACGGAGGGATTATCCTTTTACTCTGCATATATAACTTGTCTAAAGTCTAACTAAGCAAAATGTTTGACCAAATCCTTTCTTAAGAAATAGAATAGGACAGATGTACGGCTTGAAAATTTATTGCATGATGCAGGTTATGATATTGTTTTGAATCCTGGATCTTAAATTTCAGAAAATCCAAAAGTGAGCATAAATTCTTGAAACTAATTAAGCATGGTCACGTGATATGGCACAAATATTACTTCATAATTTTTTCTTCAATTTGAGACAAGCTGCTTATGACAAGTTGCACAAATGAAGAGCCAAGGTATTTTGGAACAAAGAAAGACCTGTCACGTTAAGGCGAACGCTTTCACTATTGAAACAGTGGGCGTTTACGTGCCGCCACGAGTCCCAGCTTCTCATCGGCAGGTGCCGTCCGAGCAAGCGTGTGAGTCGATGAGAGGCGTGTGAGCAGACCGCTGTGCAGGCTCACCGGGAGGCGAGCCCTTTGACCAGGCTCCCCCGCCCACCGTCGTCCCAACTGCTCCCACTTTTAATGTCGCCGGCGCTGCAGTTTAAAATCAACCCCGCACTACCCGATATCGCTACAATCCTCTCTCTTCCTCTCCGATTCTCCTGTCGTCTACCTCCAACTAGCCTAACCTAAACGTACGCCATGCCGCATCACGGTGGTCTGCCCTTAGTGTTCCAGTTTCCCGAGGAAGACACCCAGCCGCAGTCTCAAGAACATAAGGCGCTTTGGGACGAGCTTGAACTGGCCTTGCGGGAAGACGTCGCGCCTGTCCCCGCTCCCGTTCTGGCTCCCGTCGCCCCGACTGCGCCAGCGCCCATTCCCGTGCACCTGCCAGCACATGCGCCTGCGCGTGCACTGACATGCACGCCCGTGCCGGTGCCCGTGCACCTGCCAGCGCATGCGCCTGCGCGTGCACTGAGGTGCGCGCCCGTGCCGGTGCTCGTGCACACGAATGTCTCCGCTGCGCCATTGACAGCGCCTGTCCCCGTGCGGGTGCCAGTGCCCCCCTCAGCGGCATGGATGGCCGCCGTCGACCGCTTCCTTGCACCAACGCCAGTTGCCTCCTCCCGCCAGTTGACTCGCTCCGAAGTCCAGAACATTTTGGCCTTCCTTGAAGCTAGGCCAACGTCCAGGAGTACGCCAACAACGGCGCAAGACGCCGCCGTCGCCATCGGTCAATGGCCCGACGACACACAGAGCACGGCAGAGGAGCCGCTTCCCACCGCGAGACGCCCCCGCCGTCGCCGCGTAATCTAAATTTGCCATGAAAAACGTTCGGATTGCCATGCTTAAAATCTGAACGTTTATCATTTCCGTTTATTTTATATCAATCGTCGTATAATTTAAAGTCGGAGTCAGACTGAACGAAATGTATGGTTTGATCGATTGAATGTTCTGCTAGAGCCGTATCAAATTAAATATAAAACGTCATCAAGCCACATGTATTCCTTGTCATCCAACAACCTAGACTGCTTCAATGTCGAGTGCTCAACACGTTTAGCATGCAGTTAATTTCATGCCAAAAATAGTGCTAATCACATGACAACACGCAAATAATATCCTAGTAGTTAATATCTGCATGCACTTAATATACTTCCAAATTAACGTGCATTGCACGTGCACACTGACTAGTGCTTCTAGTACGTGAAACTGGTGCCGTGACTTGTGAACGCGTCCAGAGATGGTCAACGGCAACATCGCCCGCGAGTTCTTCCTGTTTGCCCATGCGTCTAAACGCAGAAGGGGAGGAGAGAGAGAGAGCACACATGGAACCCACCAGTAAGTGAAGGAAAAGAGAGAGAGAGAGCATACATGTTATCCATAAATTAGGTTGTGGTAATATAAAAACATTATGTGAACAAAGGGGGTACAACAGACATTGCTATTCTACGTATGTTGCCTATTGACGTGCGGCTTGAAGGCCCGGTCGCATGTTCGATCCTCATCCTTTATTTTTTAATTTTTATATGGGTCCAATTTTGTTTCATGACATGTGGGCCCCTAGGTGTGTAGTTTGTGGCACTTTAATTTGTGGGTCGAAATTTGTTCCATTCCAAGTGGACTATCGGTGTGTAGTTTTGTAGCTTATTTATAATAGTTAAAGAGAACAACATAGTTTTTTCAATAATACCATGGTGCAACGTTGAAGGCGAGAAAGGACGTGCGAGAGAGCGATGACCGAGCCAGAGGGAAATCAACTAGGGGAGTTGCGTGGGTTGCAACGGTGTTTGGAGTAGTTGTGGGCCGAATGTTACGAAAATATAATCTATACCGACCGGAACAAATGCCTACACAAATTAATACAAGGTTGGAGTGCCCCTCGCAATGTAAATAGCTCCGGCCTCGCGTGGAAGATACGGTGTGAGAAAGCGAGGTCAACCGAGAGACATATAGATAGAGAGACAAAGTGAGTGTGGTCCGACATTCATTGAACAAATATATATGCTCTGGAGAGATATTGTCCGATTGAGCTTTTTGGCAAGGGTGAGGGCTGTAAGATAGAGCTTGAGAGATGATCCAGTCATAGACGTGTAGATATATTTTGTGCGTGGGAGGAAGTAAGGTCAACTGATCACATAGGGTCAGCGTGCGATCGAAAGAGTGAGACGGGTTGGATAGAGTGACCTAGATAGACGATGTGCGTGAGTATACAATGTGAATAGGTCAAATTGGGCTCAAACATGGTGATATATGGTTTTCGCCCGAGAAAGAGCGAGGTCAATCGAGACATACGGAGAGAGAGAGAGAGAGATTGAGTGAGCATGGCCCACCATGAGGTTGAAAGAGTGGTGGGGGTTTGGATGGACTGACCTAGATAGACAATCTGTGTGAGAGAGTATAGAGCGTGTCGATCGAGGCCCGAACAGGGAGATATATCATTTGTGTGTGAAAGAAAACGAGGTTAAACGACACTCAGATAAAGAGAGTGAGATTGAGCGAGTGTGGCCTGCCGTGCGGAAGAAAGAGTGAGACAGTCTCGAGGGAGTGACCTAGCTAGATATACAACGTGTGTGCATGCGCACGAGAGGTTGGGGGGCTAGATAGGCAATGCATGTATTTAGCGCAAGAGGGTGAGAGGGAGAGAGGGGAGAGAGAGAGAGAGAGCTCGGCATGAGGTGCAGTGGCGGGTGTGTGAGGTAAATACATTTGGTAACAGAGTGGAAAAGGGGTTGTGTAGTTGAGAGACATAGAGATCGAAACATGGAGATAAAGAATGAACGTGTGTTGGAAACCGATAGCTTCCTAAGGTGGTTAGGAGAGGAAGATTGACCGATAGAGGAAGTATGTAGCGTTTGTGCGAGGGGGGGGGGGGCTAAAAACAACATTTGAATGTACTCCCTCCATTCGGAAATACTTGTCTTAAAAATGGTTGTATCTAGAACTAAAACAAGTCTAGATACAACCATTTCTAGGACAAGTATTTCCGAATGGAGGGAGTACATAGTACGAGACTTAATATCGATGTTTCAATTCGGTGTACATTGTAAGATTTGAACCGAGGACTAGGCATACGGGTAATTATTTCGAATTCGTGCCATACTAAGTTTGGAAAAGTTGACATTGACTCAGTTTGTTGTGCTATTTTGTAGGTCATATGTTTGAATCCATCCAAAAGTTTTCTCACTACCATGGTGTTCATCATATACATATGAATTTGTATTAAAAAAGTAGCATGGATACAGTGAAATGCAAAATCCACGTTAAAATTGGAGATCGCTACGTGACACACACTCTAATTCAAATAACTAACTACGCGACACACACTCTAATTCAAATAACTAATTATGTGACACACACTCTAATCCACGTTAGCGTGGGTACCGTTTCGATTTTTTTCAAATAACTCCTCATTAATTAATTTATAGTACTCCCTCTGTTCACTTTTATAAGACCTTGAAGACATTTCAGACAATGTGCAAAACAATTCATTTTAAGTTATCTGAAACGACTTACAAAAGTGAACGGATGGAGTATCTCGTTTCAAATGACTAATTATTGCAAGGAAAACACGGGCATGGTAATACATACAGATTCGTTTGCAAATGAAAGAAGATTTTTTTGCATTCTCAAATGTAGGCGCACCAGGCAGACCAGGGTCGTGTCGGGGTGGACGCTGCTTCGGTGCGTTAAAGGCAACTGCCTTTGGGTCACTGACATGTGGGCCAACCACCTGTTGGGCCCACATGTCATGGACACAAAGGCAGGTGCCTTAAGGCACCGAAGCATAGTCCTGTCGGGGTGGTCACGTGTGTCGGACAGATGTGTAGCACCCAGCCACCCACCCCCCTCCCCCCCAAAAAAGGACGACGACAATATAAGTTCGCGCTTCCAGGTTTCGGATTGAAATATCTGGCGGCCCCAATTCCAGCCCTGCAAAATCTCTCTTCTCCACCATCCCCTTCCACACCCAGATTGCTCAAATCCCTAATTCGCCGCCAACCCTTGATTTGCCCCTCGTCTCATCTCTTTCCCCACCGTTCCCCACCTCTGAACCGGACGACGACGACGACGAAGACGACGGTCGTGCTTCACCACCGCACCAGAGCTACCTCATCTACACCCTCGTCCACCGCACCGGGTGGTTCACCGACAACGTCGGCCGCCGCAACCGAGGTGCCTCACAGACACCGAGTTCCACCACATCAGGTGCGCTTCACCGACGCCATCTCCCAGCTCACCGGGGCTACTTCACCGAGCACATCATCGCACCTCCGCCCCCCGAGGCCGTTGGGGCTTCACCAACGGTCTCGTCCACCGCATCGTAGCGCTCCGCTACCACTCAAGATATGCATCTGTGCGCGGCCAGCCAACACCAGCGCATCACCTTCAACGGCTCTGAAGTGATCCACACTCTAGCTAGGCGAGCATGCCCAAACGCCGGCCCGAACTAGGTATCCACACATCACTCCCTTGTGCACTGTTCCGATGATGTTTGGATATCCTTTCACTGCTCTCTTAGCTTACACGCCTATGCAACTCTGACTTTAACTCTTATTTCTTCTGGAGATATCATCTGAAACAAGCAAATCCATTTTTAGCGAAGCATGACGGCGCTACAGGATCTGGTACACATCCTGCACACCCGTATAACCTTGTAAGTATCTGTCCTCCGGTACAACATCAAGGTCAATTCCTCTTATTTGATCAACCATTCACCGTGTCAAAAATGCGGAGGTGGATGCAAGGAGCACAAGGCCTGCACATCCAAGCAAGTGGTAACATGGACTTGTACATGGAACATCCCAAGCGCAAGCAGAGCTGCAGTGAGCCTGTACAAGGAGCTAGTGTAAGTCCCTGCATTTCATTTAATTCGTACTGGCATTCATGTATGATTTGTGTGCAGTGGCTGATCCACGAATTCAAGTTACCAGGGGAGAACATTTAACTTAAAAAATACGAAGGCACTTGCACTCTGGAAATCAACATAACTTGAGAAATGTGAAGCTACATGCACTTTGAAAACCAGCTAATGATCCAAAGTAGTTCAGATTATAAACACTAAATGATGCAAGCACCAAAAAACACAAAATGCAACATGGTGTACAAGGACTACAAACATGGTCTATACCTGCTTGAATTATTCGTTCTCTGGCTAAAAATATCGAAGTGTAATTGCACGTATAACCAGTGCGCAAACTACATATCAATATATCTATCCTGCACAAGTATGCCTATAGTTTCAAACAATAGATTAGAAAAGTATTTATGCTATGTTGTCATGATACGGGAACTTTCTGGTAGATGGCCTCGACGTTTCCTCAAGCTATGAAAATGCACTATAATTTGCTTGTCATCAATGCTTGCAAATCTCTGTCTCTCTCAACATAGTAGATCATCATTAGACACTAAATCCTTCAATGAGCTTGCAAAATGCTTGCATTAGATCCCTCATTAGACACTATATGTTCATCACCAGGAGCATGTAAAATGTTTGCATCAAATCCTTCATTAGCAGTCTGTTCATTAGACACTTCAGGCTCAAGAACAACATGAGCTTGTATGTTTGCACCGGAAACTTGATTAGATACATCAAATTCAGTCAGTTCAGTATTGATTGGGGGAGTTATAAAATAAGTAGAAATTGGTTTCATTTTCTCATAGATTCCCTATATACAAGCAGTTTTACAACACCGCCAGGTTTAACTATTGGCCAGAAATTGAAGAGTTGAATTAGATATAATCAGGGATGTGATGTACCTGCTCGTTGCGCATGCTACTCTTGCAAGCTGCGACTATCCGTTTGCGCAAGCTCGATGCCATGCCCGTGCTGCCGCCGCTGCCTCCCACGCAGGTTACACCCAGGTCTGGATCTTCATCTTCTTGTCCTTCTGTTCGCTTGAAGCCCGGCGACCGCCCTCCAACGAGGGCGCGAGGAAGTGCTGTGTCGGTCTCTCCAGTGGCGGCTAGGTTAGGAGCGAACCAGACTGGAGGCTGGAGCGAATGAATTGGGATTTTTCCTGTTGTCGATCGCTATGTGAGGCGCTCGTTTGGGCCGCGAGCCTGCTATAGGGCCTGCCTTGCACTTATGTTATTGGCCCATCCAAATTGAAACATTTTTCTTCATTTTTTACATTGCCTGCTCGTGCGTTGGGACGAACAAAACTAGCATGGGCCAACTTGGACGACTCAAACTAGGTGCACACTTTCCAGCCACCTGAGGCGGCCACCCATACCAGCCCCTATGGTGGCGTCACCCCTTTTTGCGTGTATGATTGGATAGTGAAAAATATTCCAGTGGCACTTTTGATTTACCCACAGAATGGTTGAATTGCTTGTTTCTATGAACTGAGTTCGCCAATAATGTGAAGGATGCCAGTCTTTTCATCCTATTGTAGATTGCTTAGATCTCGATATGCCAAAAGTAATCGCATGAAATATACAGTAAAAGCTAGTGTGATGTGTTTGGCTACAACTAGTCTGACTACACATCCTCATATAACATATCAAGGACGCACCATCTTACCAGATTAACCATTCGACTTACCCATGCAGTGTGGGAAGAAAGAAGTATTGGGATTGCGTATCCAAGCAATTGATGCCATGGACTCCTTCGTACAACCTTGTAAGTGAAAAAGAAGTTGAAGTGTGCCTGTACAAAGAACTAGCATAAGTTCAGTTACCTGCTTCTCAGAATTTTAGTTAGCCACTTATTGCAAAATTGTTCAATTACGTTGCTTGGCTTAATTTAGTTTGCTACTGATTACATAATGGCACAGCCTGTTAATCATATTGTAGACTGCGCCTATCTATGTGTTTGATACTTACTGTTAAGAATTACCTATTTTCCTTAACTTAAATATCTACTTGTTTGTTTAACTGCTTTGCTGCTGCAACAGCGGGTTACAATGATGTTAATAAATACTTTTCAGCATCCAATTGAAACTCTTTAATTCCTTGTTTGTTTAAGTGGTTTGTTATTATAACTCCCAGTTGAGATGTTTTGCTAACTTCAACTTTTCTGAATCCAATCGGAACTTTAATGGCAAAACAGGTTAGCCCAAGATCAAAGAGCGAGGTCCCCATGGACGTTGCATCATCCCACAACAGTGGCACCGGCCCAATCGTGCATTATGAATTGCCAACTGCTGATGCTCTAGAGGCTAAACTAGTGGTAGAAAGAGATTCTGCTTCTGCACTTAGAGATGAAGTTGACATGTTGAGGAAGCAAATAGCACAATCACAAGCAGTACTCAAGACAACCATTAAATATTTGGTGGATTTCAAAACGAAGCAAGCTGAGACTGACCAGATTGTTAAGGTCCTGAAGGAAAAAAGGAAATTAAATTCCTACTTGGTAAATCATAGGTGAAATGTTCTTTCCATAGTTGAATAACCTTTGTGTTGTCTGTTCATGTAATCAATCAAACCATTTGTTTTAGAGATCATGTAATAATTGTTTTTTTGGTTTGTAATTTTATTTGAGCACAAGTCTGTATTAATTGATAAGACTCGGAGACATTTCATTTGGATTGCTGTGCCAGACCTACAAATATGCCAATCGGGCTGAATGTGCATTCAGCAATAGTAGTAGTATAGATGGACCATAAGTGGCACGCATCGGAAAGGGCCAAGATGCTGGCTAAAAAAAGGATGTGTTGTAGCCAAAAAAAGTACAGCGGCCTGGCTTATGTATGTTAGTTGATATTATTGATCCATATACTCTATAAGTGTTTATATGTCTGTTAGTTCTGTACATTCTTGGTTGATTGACTCGGTATTTGAATCTTGATACATCGCTTGTGTACATATCTAAATGGGAGTACACATTATGCTGCGTGTGACATTTGAGTTGGACATGAAGTGTTCCAAATATTCGAATTCACCTTAAACTGGATTCTAGTTTCTGAATTTGAGTATCGGCATTTGTAAACCATATTCATATATGACAGTGGAATACATCTTTGTCGTCCTTTTGAAGATATATAAAAACACATAGAATGATTTATAAAGATTCATATAGGAATACAAAATGGATTCGAATTTAGTTGCCAGGGTAAACGTGGATGCTTATTGTCCCAAAATTCGAAAGAAGCAGCAAAATGTCCACTCCCACGTCGGTTGCCCGAAGCCAAGTGTTTGGGAGATGGAAATTATTGTCTACCCATTACACAGACAATCCATCGGCCCGATTTCCACTGCTCTAAATAGGGGTAGGTTAGTAACTTCAATTAGACGTGACACGACCGCCTCTGAGCCCATTCCGACACGGTGGGCGTCAAACATGGGCGGCAAAACTCATTTGATTCAAGCTCGTCCGAAAGACCTCTGTTTCTCCCTCCATTCCCCATTCATACACGGTGGGCGGCAAAACAAACTCGACTCGGCCGAAATCGATGTAGGAAATATTTTCAATAGGGGCAGGTTTGTAACTTCACTCAGACGTGACACAACCGCCCTACCTGTCAGCCCCGTTCATACACCATGGGCGCCAACCATGGGCGCCAACCACCCTCTCCTCGCCCGAAATCGCTCTGGGCAAATATTGGCGAGATGCGAGATTACCGTCCTATCCCCAACCGACGAGACGTCCAAATTTTAAACGGGGGCTAAGTTCGTAACTTTCCCATATTTCAGACAGGCGCGTCCCAAAAACATGGTTCCCCGTACCTCTCCCTCCATTTTCCCATTCATACACCGTCCGCGCTAGAACACCCCATCCCCACACCAGCCTCCGTCCGCCACCCCATCCATCGCCGCCGTCCTCCACCACATCCATCGCCACCGTCCTCCACCATGCCGGAGCGCCTACCAAGACCGCGTCGTCCACTGCTAGAGATGGACGTTTCTCATCCACGGCGATGGACCAATAGCCTTGCATCGCGTCCTCTCGCTTCATCGGCGCCGTCGTCCTCTTTGTCGGGGCCGCTCACACGACCTTCTCTTCCACCGCAACGGGACTTATCCCCCGATGCACCCGTCTACCGTCGCAGATCTGCTTCAACGCCACCGACAGCCATCGCACCCCCGATGCCTACACGGCGCCGCAAGAGAGGTGGTACTTCATATCTCCTCAACTTTTTGATCTCAACCAGAAAATAGATCTTAACTTGGTTACTCTACTTTCTTTTCAGCTCTTAGAATTTAGTTCTTAGTTCGAAGCAAACAATGGATGCTAAATATCATTTCTCCGGTTTGCAGCTTCAAATCTGCCATGGCACAGCCATAATACGATTTAATTGATCATGCTTAGGGTTTAATTGATCATGTTGGTTCCGTGGTAGTTTCTTTAATAGAAATCGGAGGGGAAACCCTCTTTTGCTAAAAAAATATGCTTAGAGTTTCCCCCTTTTATGATCACTATACGATCAGAATACGTGCTTCGTGTCATAATAACACTGCTCCACCCATCAAGCTAAACAAGCTTAGTTGTTCAAATACGAATCTGATATTATTAAAACAGAGTTGTTTAATTGGTCAGCTAAATGTTCCTAAATTAGTTTCGAAAATGCATGTTCACCGCTCGGGTGTGTATCTCTACAGGGTGCCCACGGTGGGCCGGCCCACCCTGGGATTTTGGGTCGTCCCAGGCCCCGATTCCCCTCTGTTCTGCTGTGCGCTTCCGATCTCTACTCGCCCCCAGCCGCCTGCCTCGCCGGCGACTTGCCGTCCCCGGACGGCATGACTCTAGGAGGAGACGCCGGACTAACAGGAGGCCAGGAGCCGCTCGCCCAACAGCGTCACCACTGCCCGGGCGCGCCGCCGTGCCTACCTTCCCAGTCCGTTCAGGGCTCAGGCGTGCAAGCACCCACCAAGCCAACCCGATTTATCCTGAGATACGTCCTCAACACTCAGCAGCCACTCCTCATCACCCATTTTCTAATTGATTCATTACTCATTAGGCAGGACTGTCATTAGGGTTTGTTGTGTGCTCAGTGCTACCTACACTTAATGGTTCAGATGTATTTCGGTAATCTTTAGTACCTCTATAGTTCACAGGGTTTTCAAAATTCCGGACCTCGGAATAGATAATCTGACTACTTTTTATGTTTTCATGAATCTCAGATTCTGAACAGCATCATAATGATTATGAGCTTGCGCGCATGAAAAGAATAAAGCGGGACAATGCCATGGCTGTCAAACTTGGCATTAAGCGACTGAAATCAAGTCTGGATGCAATGCAATGCAAACGCTCTCCACCTATAGATTCATGCTCAGAATATGATCCTAACAGTGATTCTGAGCTAGAGGGAGACCTAAGTCAATGTAGCTCCCTAGTGGAGGAGTCAGAGGAAGATGCCCTATCTTATTCACCCATCAAGGTACTTGCTCTAACTTTCCAAGGTTACATTGCTCGCACATATCTTGCAACTGATGCTTTGCATTGCTTCTACTTTGTTGAACTGCCATTAGCTTAGTTTACACATCGTGTATGTGAATACGCCCTGCCTATCCATTTTCAGTACATATTCCATCTGTCATCATACCATATTTATCCATTCAAATGCTGTTCTTGTGTATCAGACGTTCAAAAGGAAGAGGGTGATTGCTGATCATGGAGGAGCACAAGCAAAGTATTTGGAAAAGGTAGTGGCACCTGATAAATCAAATAGCCCATTAGGTGTAGTTGCAATATCACCTGACCCACAAAATACCCCAACTCTAGCAGACTCTAGCCCTACTACACTGGTCATTTCTGATGCCCCAACTCAGCAGACCCCAACTGCAGCAAACAGTATGATTATGCCAGTTGACATAGCACCAGCTGTACGACGCAAAACCCCCATTCCAGCAAAGAGTACACCAAATCCAGTTGCCAAATCCCTTTTCGAACCAGAGAGAGCCCCAATTGCAGCAAATAGGACCCCTGTTCCATTTCTTCCCAGTTTAGAATACGAAGCTTATGTTGTTGTCAGGAACTTTGTGCGCATCTTTCCTTCATGGAAAGATTATACCATAGACACAGAACAATTTCCAGTCTTCCTCCGCAACTTACGCGTAAGTAATGTACTAATGTTATTCATGGTCATTACTGCATATGTTTCTGCTGACAGAAGACACAAGATTTCATTCTTTTAAATAGGCGAGGAGCAAACTGGATTGTGATGAGAAAGGGTTGGTTGCGCTTTTTCAAGCACTCGTTGATGAAGTATCGTTCCTACCTGAGGCAAGCGCACTTCGATGGCAAGCCTCTGAATGAAATTT
Organism: Triticum aestivum; assembly: GCF_018294505.1. Taxonomy (NCBI): domain Eukaryota; kingdom Viridiplantae; phylum Streptophyta; class Magnoliopsida; order Poales; family Poaceae; genus Triticum; species Triticum aestivum. The sequence continues at coordinate 536,364,919 of NC_057812.1, read as the reverse complement.
CTGTAAAGTCTCGGGTGCTACATTTATCCGACGGTGACTGGAATAATCTTGTTACACATTGGTCTCGGCTGCAGCGTAAGGTACTGTCTATGATATCACATCACAATTTGAACTACATTTCTGCATTTGCCTTAATGTCTCACTTGTACGAAAACTGTTAGCAGAAGAACATTCATTCTCAAGGGACCACAGAATCTCGCAATTATACTGCACACTGCATTGCTCTTGTGAGTAGCTCTTGCCTGTATGACCATACTTACTTTCATAGCTGTTTGATTATGTAGCATCACTGCACATGTTAGCCTCGTAATCGTCCATTTGGTGGACATTATAAGATCCGTATGGACTCTTACATAAATTTAGAATCAACCCAATGCTTTTGAAGAGGTTTAGCTCTGCAGTCCTCTTGTAAGGACTGAACGTGGTCTATCACTATACTTACATTAACAGCTACTCCCTCTGTCCCATAATATAAGAACGTTTTGTACAGTACACCAGTGTTCAAAACACTCTTGAATTATGGGAAGAGGGATTGGTTCATTTTGTAGCATTCTGCATCTTATCTCCCTCGCCCACCATTTACTAAAAAAGATCAGATCTATATTTAATCTTACCAACAAGTAGAATACACAGACAATGCCAGTGCAGAAGTGTAGCCCATTGCTCTTGTCAGTACATTTTGTCCTGTAACGCTTGTACTTCCAGGGATTGGTAGTTGATTATGTAGCATCAATCTGCATCTTATATTCATTATCCTCTATCCCCTGCAGTATTATCATATCTATAATTACTCTCTACAAAATGTAGAATACAAGAAATGCTTATGAAGAAGATTTTGTGCTAAAATTCTTGAGTTATCCTTCCCTTGACATGGAGAAGGGCATTATAAAGCCGGTGTTAACTGTTAATGTAAGTCAGTCCTTCTAAAGCCTTTATCCTCAACTGCTGTTTAATTTGCTCATACTCCCTATCGTTTACTGCTGTTTAGTTTGCTGTTTCTACCAAAATGCATGTTCCTAAGAACTGTAAGTTCTAAGTTTTACTTGTAAACCAAATTCCTTATTCATACCATGCACATTACTTAATACTCCCTATATGTATGCTTGTTTTTGTGGATATATAATCCAGTGTGTGGTGAAGCAGCCCACATTTGCACCTTGTCATCTCCTGTTTTATCTTACTGATGTGGCTGATGATATGAACAACATGCCATGCACATTATCCAAAATAGATACAATGATTTTTTTTGCCCTTCATCTATGCTTGTTATGTTGACATGGTAATCCAGTAGTGTGGTGAAGCTACCCGCATTATGAACAATGCCAAATTATGCTATTGATATTTTGAACTTACTCTTTATTTTCTAATTTGAAATTGGATAGAATTGACAGAACAGTTATCATCTTTGTTTATACACGTGCAAAACCTGTCATTTCTCTGCTTTGTTTCAGGGTGATATGCCTGATGGCATGCACAAGTCTGCTGAAGGCTGTGAGACAAATCCAACATATATTGCAGCAAAGAAGGCAAAACATCTTGAAGATAGCGAGACAACCCCAAAGTCTTGTCTTGATGCAGTGTTCAAGTTACTTGAGACTAACAGTCAGACAAGCTCACAGAATTTGTTGTCTGAATCATTTCGACTTCTTCAGTCCCAAGTTCTAGCAGAAAGGCATTCTGCAACTCAACTTCGACTTGAAGTCCTATCTCTAAGAAAGATTGCGGAGAACACCAATCATAACCTCATCGCTAAACAGCTACACTTGGAAGCTATGGCCGACATGCTAGGCCGGTCTCACAGCCTTGCTCAGCAGCTTGCGCATCAGTTCCCCCGCAAGGCTAACCTTTCTTGAACTGTCTGGGAAGTGGTCTCGGTTTAGTATTATTTTGTTACACTGCAATGGTGCCCAGCTTTTGTAATCTGCTTCTTCGTTGCGCTTTATGATCACTGGTGGCGAACTTCGATGCCCAGTGGATGTAATATACCTTAAATCCTTTATTGTATAATGTAGGTTTATTCTTAGTTACTATGCCGTAATTTCTTTATTGTATAGAGTAGGTTTGTTCTTAATTCCTACTAGTTACTGCCATCATTCGCTATCTGAAAAAAAATTAGATGTGGTGGACCGGACTGAAACATTCGACTCTAACGAGCCAGGTTTTTAGTGGGCCTGAAACGTGCCGAACAGCTCACGGGCCAACAACAGCCCGAAATGAACCCCGGCCCATGATTGTGCGAATCAAATCACGGGCTTTTAACAGGCCAAAATTGTCTTGGTCCTTGTTTGGCCAGATAAGGTATCGGCTGCGAGCAGGCCGGATGCAAACCGGGCCGTAGTTAGGCCCAACTATATGACGGGCTTTTAATAGGCCGAAATTAATATAGGGCCGAAATGTTAAACGGTCCCTTAACATGCCAAAACTAATATCAGGCCGAATTACTAAGTGGGCCTTTAGCAAGTGGGCCCAAAAGCATAGTGTCCAGTTGACGGGCCGAATCTGATATGGGCCATAATTGAGCCAAAGCCTCTTAAAGGGCTGGACCTGATCTGGGCCGTAATTTGGCCCAGAACGTGGTAGGCTTTTAACGGGCCGGATCTCATATGGGCCACTATTAGGCCCAGAGCATGGCATGCCATTAATGGACCGGATCAAATATGGGCTGACATTTGGCCCAAAACATGGCAGCCAGTTAATGGGCCGGCCTACTAGGGTCCTCAAAATCTTGTGGGCCTATAGCTGGGCCGGCCCATTAATGTCGGCGAAATCTCGTGGGCCTTTAGCTGGGCCGGCCCATTATGATCCGCAAGAATCTTGTGGGCCTTTACCTGGGCCGGCCCATTATGGCACACAAAAATCTTGTGGGCCTTTACCTGGGCCGGCCCATTATGGCCCGCAAAATCTTGTGGGCCTTTAGCTGGGCCAGCCCATTATGGTCCACAAAATCTCGTGGGCCTTTAGCTGGGCCGGCCCATTATGGTCCGCAAAATCTTGTGGGCCTTTAGTTGGGCCGTCCCATTTAAACTTGATGGGACGGTCGACGTGTCAACATATCATAGGCGCGTCTCGCCCATTGGATGAGTGACACCTGTGCCAATGCGGACCTGACACGTGTCTCCTCCAGCCAATGACGATTTTACACGTGGAAAATCCCCATTGGTCGGGGCTGTTAACGGGTTATCGGATCCAAAACCCGACCCGATAGCTTAACGGTGTTCCGTTACGGATGCCACGTGTCGGTCACCCTTGACGAAAGCACTTCGATGACGCGCGATTTATCATCATGGAAGTGGACACTTCCGTGATGATAATTTTGGTAATGTCATGGAACACTTCTATGACGGCACAGGTATGACTATCTTGATTCGGTCATAAATCTGTCATGGATGTACATGCATGACAAAAAACGCGACCTAATGTGACAAACACGTATCATCACGGAAGTGTATTTTTTGTAGTGATTGTTGGATGAAGCGGCCCGGACCGACATTACATGACCACGTTCATGAGACTGGTTGTATCGACGTGCTTTGCACACATGTGGCTAGCGGGTGTCTGTTTGTCCAACTTTAGTTGAATCGAGTTTGACTACGACTGGTCCTTGTTGAAGGTTAAAACAACACACTTGACAAAAAATCATTGTGGTTTTGATGCGTAGGTAAGAACGGTTCTTGCTAGAAGCCCACAGCTGCCACGTAAAACATGCAACAACAAAGTAGAGGACGTCTAACTTGTTTTTGTAGGGCATGTTGTGATGTGATATGGTTAAGACGTGATGAGATATAAATTGTTGTATGAGATGATTGATGACCCACAAGTATAGGGGATCTATGGTAGTCCTTTCGATAAGTAAGAGTGTCGAACCCAACGAGGAGCTGAAGGAAATGATAAGCGGTTTCCAGCAAGGTATTCTCTGCATGTATTGAAATAAGTGGTAACAGATAGTTTTGTGATAGGATAATTTGTAACAAGCAACAAGTAACAAAAGTAAATAAAGTGCACCAAGGTGGCCCAATCCTTTTTGTAGCAAAGGCAAGCCAGGACAAACTCTTATATAGAGAAAAGCACTCCCTAGGACACATGAGAATATCGTCAAGCTAGTTTTCATCAGGTTCATATGATTCGCGTTCGGTACTTTGATAATTTGGTATGTGGGTGGACCGGTGCTTGGGTACTGTCCTTACTTGGACAAGCATCCCACTTATGATTAACCTCTATTGCAAGCATCCGCAACTACAACAAAAGTATTAAGGTAAACCTAACCATAGCATGAAACATATGGATCCAAATCAGCCCTTTACGAAGCAACGCATAAACTAGGGTTTAAGCTTCTGTCACTCTAGCAACCCATCATCTACTTATTAATTCCCAATGCCTTCCTCTAGGCCCAAATAATGGTGAAGTGTCATGTAGTCGACGTTGACATAACACCACTAGAGGAGAGACAACATACATCTCATCAAAATATCGAACGAATACCAAATTCACATGACTACTAATAGCAAGGCTTCTCCCATGTCCTCAGGAACAAACGTAATTACTCACAAAGTATAAACATGTTCATAATCAGAGGGGTATTAATATGCATATATGATCTGAACATATGATCTTCCACCAATTAAACCAACTAGCATCAACTACAAGGAGTAATTAACACTACGAGCAACCTACTAGCACCAATCCCGGACTTGGAAACAAGAATTGGATACAAGAGATGAACTAGGGTTTTGAGAGGAGATGGTGCTGATGAAGATGTTGATGGATATTGCTCTCTCCCGATGAGAGGAGCGTTGGTGATGACAATGGCGATGATTTCCGCCTCACGGAGGGAAGTTTCCCCGGCAGAAAAGCTCTGCCGGAGCCCTAGATTGGTTCCGCCAAGCATCCACCTCGTGGCGGCGGAGTTTCGTCCGAGAAGATGGCTTATGATTTTTTCCTCATCGAAAGACTCCATATAGCAGAAGATGGACATCGGAGGGCCACCAGGGGGCCCATGAGGTAGGGGGGCGTGCCTAGGGGGGTAGGGCGCGCCCCCACCCTTGTGGGCAGGGTGTGGCCCCCTGGTGAACTTCTTGTGCTCGGTATTTTTTATATATTCTGAAAACGTCTTCCGTGAAGTTTCAAGACTTTTGGAGCTGTGCAGAATAGGTCTCTAATATTTGCTTCTTTTCCAACCCAGAATTCCAGCTGTCGGCATTCTCCCTCTTTAAGTAAACCTTGTAAAATAAGAGAGAATAGGCATAAGTATTGTGACATAATGTGTAATAACAACCCATAATGTAATAAATATCGATATCAAAGCAAGATGCAAAATGGATGTATCAACTCCCCCAAGGTTAGACCTCGCTTATCCTCAAGCGATAGCCGAAATCGAAAAATATGTCCACATGTTTGGAGATAGAGGTGTCGATAAAAATAAAATACGGACATGAGGGCATCATGATCATTCTTAGAACAACAACTTATATAATTCTTGTCATATTATTTCTTATGCTAGAGTAATAATTCAATCACAATTTCAAGTATGAATCGTAAACTTCATTGAAAACTAACAAACTATAATCTCAGTCATTGGAGCAATTGCAATTTATCATAACATAGGAAAGAGTCAGTATATAAGAGCTTTTCAGCAAGTCCACATACTCAACTATCATATAGTCTTTCAAAATTGCTGACACTCACGCAATACTTATGGATATGGAGTTTTAATCGGACACGGAGAAAGATAGGGGCTTATAGTTTTTCCTCCCAACGGTTTACCTCAAGGGTAATGTCAACAATAATAGTTCATGAAAGCTCACATCCAATTAGCCATATATACCAGGATCTTTCCAACATATCGTGCTTACCAAAGGATAAAATGTAAAAAGGAAGGGTGAATATCACCATGACTCTTATGCAATGTAGGAGATAAAAGTAAAAGATAGGCCCTTCACAGAGGGAAGCAGAGGTTGTCATGCGCTTTTATGGTTGGATGCACAAAATCTTAATGTGATAGAACGTCACTTTATATTGCCACTTGTGATATGGACCTTTATTATGCAGTCTGTCGCTTTTATTTCTTCCATATCACATGATCGTATAAAGCTTATTTCCTCCCACACTAATAAGTCATACATATTTAGAGAGCAATTTTTATTGCTTGCACCGATGACAACTTACTTGGAGGATCTTACTCAATCCATAGGTAGGTATGGTGGACTCTCATGGCAAAACTGGTTTAAGGGTATTTGGAAGCACAAGTAGTATCTCTAGTTGGTGCGATGAATTTGGCTAGCATGGGGGGAAAGGCAAGCTCAACCATGTTGGATGATCCATGACAATATAATTTATCTCAGATGTAAGAAAACATAACCCATTACATTGTCTTCCTTGTCCAATGTCAACTCTTTAGCATGTCAAATTTTAATGAGTGCTCACAATCATAAAATATGTCCAAGATAGTATATTTATATGTGAAGACCTCTCTTTCTTCATTATTTCCTATTAATTGCAACGATGACCAAAACTATGTTTGTCAACTCCCAACAACTTTTATTCATCATACTTTTTCTATGTGAGCTCATTACTCACCATAATATCCATATGATCTCTTTGTTTCCCTTTTTTATTCTTTCTCTTTTCTTTTATTCACTTAGGATCATGGCAAAATAATCAAGCCCTTGACTCAACACTAATCTTTATTATATAGCTCACGGACTCGATTACATAGAAGGACATAAAGCAAAACTCACAACTAGATCATACTAAAACTTTATGCTACTAGATCAAGATATTACCAAAAGGATCGAACTAAGAAAAACGGTAAAGATAAAAGTGATGGTGATACGATACCGGGGCACTCCCTCAAGCTTGGCAGTTGCCAAGGGGAGTGCCCATACCCATGTGATTATGTCTTCTTTGTTGGTGAAGAAGGTGGAGTTATTGATGATGGATGGTCGCACATCGAGCGTAGGAGGTCTTCTAACTTGTGGATAACGCCTTTGAGTGCGATGATATGCTCCTTCAACAAAATATTTTCACGTGTGAGATACTTATTTTGTATACGGGCTAACTCAATCATCTTGAAAGCTTCAATCTCAGTTGGGGTAAGAAGATTGTGATCAAGTTGAAGGATGTCTTCTGTTGCCGGAGCTTGGTCCTCCGTGGCCTTCTTGATCCCTTCATCCTTGTTGATATCCATGGGTTCTTCTTGCTTCAGCTCTATCTTCATTAGCCAAGCATCGTTGCCCTCATTGTTGCAGGAGGAGGGAGACGACATGATGCTTAGCTTCGACAACCCTGGCAGAAAACAGCTCGAAACAAGAACAAGAGATTTTTGCGTGACACGGTAGTCAAAACCCCGGTAGATTATATAATGAATTTTTACTGACCAAAATACATGTCGTGTAAGAAAATGGAGTCCGGAAAGCACACGAGGTGCCCACGAGGTAGGGGGGCGCGCCCAGGGGGGTAGGGCGCGCCCTCCACCCTCGTGGGGGCCTCGTGTCCTTCCCGAACTGCTTCTTATTTTTCTATTTTTCTAAATATTCCAAAACGGAGAAATATTGCCTTAAAAACTGTTTTGGAGTCGGTTTACTTACCGTACCACATACCCATTCCTTTTCGGAGTCTGAAACGTTCTTGAAAGTGTCCCTTATGTATTACTCCGGGGTTACGGTTTCAATAACATTGGTTTCAATATTTATGAGATTACCTGAGATATAATGTTTGATTCTTTGACTGTTCAGCACTTTCGGATTTGTGCTTTCGAAGTTGTTGATTTTTATGGCACCGGAACGATAGACCTCCTCGATAACGTAAGGACCTTCCCATTTAGAGAGAAGTTTTCCTGCAAAAAATCGTAAACAAGAGTTGTATAGCAATACATAGTCAGCTACATTAAACTCACGCTTTTGTATCCTTTTGTCATGCCATCTTTTAACTTTTTCTTTAAACAACTTGGCATTTTCTTAGGCTTGGGTTCTCCATTCATCGAGTGAGCTAATATCAAATAACCTCTTCTCACCAGCAAGTTTAAAATCATAATTGAGCTCTTTAATAGCCCAATATGCCTTGTGTTCTAGTTCGAGAGGTAAGTGACATGCTTTTCCATAAACCATTTTATACGGAGACATACCCATAGGATTTTTATATGCAGTTCTATAGGCCCATAATGCATCATCAAGTTTCTTGGACCAATTCTTTCTAGATCTATTGACAGTCTTTTGCAAAATTAATTTGAGCTCTCTATTACTCAATTCTACTTGACCACTAGACTGAGGATGATAAGGGGATGCAATTCTATGATTAACATCATACTTAGCAAGCATTTTACGGAAAGCACCATGAATAAAATGTGAACCACCATCAGTCATTAAATATCTAGGGACTCCAAATCTTGGAAAAATAACTTCTTTAAGCATTTTAATAGAAGTGTTATGATCAACACTACTAGTTGGAATAGCTTCTACCCACTTAGTAACGTAATCAACAACAACTAAAATATGTGTATATCCATTAGAGAAAGGAAAAGGCCCCATATTGTCAAAGCCCCAAACATCAAATGGTTCAATAACGAGTGAATAGTTCATAGGCATTTCTTGACGTCTACTAATATTACCAATTCTTTGACATTCATCACAAGATAAGACAAACTTACGGGCATCCTTGAAGAGAGTAGGCCAATAAAAACCAGATTGCAATACCTTATGTGCAGTTCTATCTCCAGCATGGTGTCCTCCATAAGCTTCGGAGTGACACTTGCGTAGGATCTGTTCCTGTTCATGCTCAGGTACACAACGTCTAATAACACCATCTACTCCTTCTTTATAAAGATGTGGGTCATCCCAAAAGTAATGCCTCAAATCATAGAAGAACTTTTTCTTTTGCTGGTATGTGAAACTAGGTGGTATAAACTTAGCAACAATGTAATTAGCATAATCAGCATACCATGGAGCAGTATGAGAAGCATTTATGACATTTAATTGCTCATCAGGAAAGCTATCATCAATAGGTAGTGGGTCATCAAGCACATTTTCTAACCTAGACAAGTTGTCTGCAACGGGGTTCTCAGCTCCCTTTCTATCAACAATATGTAAATCAAATTCTTGTAGCAAGAGAACCCATCTAATAAGTCTAGGTTTAGCATCTTTCTTTTCCATAAGATATTTAATAGCAGCATGATCAGTGTGAATAGTTACTTTAGAATCAACAATATAAGGTCTGAACTTATCACAAGCAAATACAACTGCTAAGAATTCTTTTTCAGTAGTAGCATAATTTCTTTGAGCATTGTCTAGGGTTTTACTAGCATATTGAATAACATTTAATTTCTTATCAACTCTTTGCCCTAGAACATCACCTACAGCATAATCACTAGCATCACACATAATTTCAAAGGGTAAATTCCAATCAGGTGGCTGAACAATAGGTGCAGAGATCAATGCTTTCTTAAGTATTTCAAATGCTTCTACACAATCATCATCAAAGACAAATGGTATATCTTTTTGTAATAAATTAGTCAGAGGCCAAGAAATTTTTGAGAAGTCCTTAATGAACCTCCTATAAAATCCGGCGCGACCAAGGAAACTTCTTGTACCTTTGATGTCATTGGGACATTGCATCTTTTCAATAGCATCAACCTTGGCTTTATCAACTTCAATACCTCTTTCAAAAACTTTATGCCCAAGACAATACCTTCATTAACCATAAATGTCACTTTTCCCAATTAAAGACAAGATTAGTTTCTTCACATCTCTGCAAAACTAGATCAAGGTTGCTCAAGCAATCATCAAAAGAAGATCCATAGACAGAGAAATCATCCATGAAAACCTCACAAATCTTTTCACAAAAGTCAGAGAATATAGCCATCATGCATCTTTGAAAGGTAGCAGGTGCATTACATAAACCAAAAGGCATACGTCTATAAGCAAAAGTACCAAAAGGGCAAGTAAAAGTAGTCTTTGATTGATATTTGGCTGACACAGGTATTTGAGAGAAACCAGAATAACCATCTAGAAAGCAAAAATGTGTATGTTTGGATAATCTTTCTAGCATTTGATCGATAAAAGGTAAGGGTAATGATCCTTTTTAGTGGCCTTATTTAATTTGCGGAAATCAATTACCATCCTATAACCCGTAATAATTCTTTGAGGAATCAATTCATCTTTATCATTAGGAACGACAGTAATACCTCCCTTCTTAGGGACACAATGGACAGGACTTACCCACTGACTATCAGCAACGAGATAGATTATACCTGCCTCAAGGAGCTTTAGTATTTCCTTTCTTACCACTTCTTTCATTTTAGGATTCAGCCGTCGTTGATGATCACGAACTGGTTTAGCATCTTCTTCCAAATTTATTTTATGTTGACATAGAGTGGGACTAATGCCCTTAAGATCATCAAGAGTATACCCAATAGCAGCACGATGCTTCTTCAGAGTTTTCAATAATCTCTCTTCCTCATGCTCTGAAAGGTTAGCACTAATAATAACAGGAGATATCTTTTTCTCATCAAGATAAGCATATTTAAGAGTATCAGGCAACGGTTTAAGCTCAAACACGGGATCACCCTTGGGTGGAGGAGGATCCCCTAGGATTTCAACAGGAAAATTGTGTTTCAGAATAGGTTCCTGTTTAAATAATACTTCATATATTTCCCTTCTTTCATTCATAAACATATCATTTTCATGGTCTAGCAAATATTGTTCTACAGGATCACTAGGAGGTACGGCAATAGAAGCAAGACCAATAATTTCATCCTTACTAGGTAATTCTTCTTCACGGTGTTGTCTACTAAATTTAGAGAAATTAAATTCATGAGACATATCATCTAAACCGATAGTAACAACATCCTTTTTGCAATCTATCTTAGCATTAACAGTGTTCAAGAAGGGTCTACCAAATATAATGGGACAAAAGCTATCTTGTGGGGAACCAAGAACAAGAAAATCAGCAGGATATTTAGTTTTCCCACACAAGACTTCAACATCTCTAACAATTCCCATTGGTGAAATAGTATCTCTATTGGCAAGTTTAATTGTGACATCAATATTTTCTAACTCAACAGGTGCAATATCATGCATAATTTCTCTATATAGGCCAATAGGTATTGCACTAGCACTGGCACCCATATCACATAAGCCATGATAACAATGATCTCCTATTTTAACAGAAATAACAGGCATGCCTACCACAGGTCTAGGTTTATCTTTAGCACAAGGTTTAGCAATTCTAGCAGTTTCATCATAGAAATAAATAACATGCCCATCAATATTATCAGACAAGAGATCTTTAACAATAGCAATATTAGGTTCAACTTTAATTTTCTCAGGGGGTGCATAAGTTTTAATATTGCTTTTACGAACCACAGTTGAAGCTTTAGCATGATCCTTTATCCTAACGGGGAAAGGTGGTTTCTGAACATAAGCAGTAGGAACAATAGGATCATTATAAGTGACAGTCTTTTCTTCAACTTTAATAGGTGCAGCTACTTTTACTTCTATGGGAGGATGATATTTAAACCACTTCTCCTTGGGGAGATCAACATAAGTAGCAAAAGATTCACAGAAAGAAGCTACTATCTCAGAGTCAAGTCCATATTTAGTGCTAAATTTACGGAAAACATCGGTATCCATAATAGATTTAACACAATCAAACTTAGGTGTCATACCTGACTCCTTACCTTCGTCGAGGTCCCAATCTTCAGAGTTGCATTTAATTCTTTCCAATAAATCCCATTTGAATTCAATAGTCTTCATCATAAAAGAGCCAGCACAAGAAGTATCAAGCATGGTGCGATTGCTATCAGAAAGTCGAGCATAATTTTTTTGAATAATCATCTCTCTTGAGAGCTCGTGATTGGGGCATGAATATAACACTGATTTAAGCCTCCCCCAAGCTTGAGCGATGCTTTCTCCTTCGCGAGGCCAAAAATTATATATATAATTGCGATCACGATGAACAAGATGCATAGGATAAAACTTCTGATGAAATTCCAATTTCAATCGTTTGTAGTTCCATGACCCCATATCATCACATAGCCTATACCATGTCGATGCATCTCCCTTCAAAGATAAAGGGAAGACCTTCTTCTTAACATCTCTGCATACACCTGCAAGCTTAAATAATCCACAAACTTCATCCTCATATATTAGATGCTCATCAGGAGGCTTTGTTCCATCTCCCACAAAAGGATTAGCTAACAGTTTTTCTATCATACCCGAAGGAATTTCAAAGAAGACATTTTCATTTTCAGTAGGTTCAGTAGGTTGAGGAGCAACTCTTTGCTTTACTGGTCAGGGTGAAGATACCCTGAACAAGCCCCTCAGAGGATTACTTTCCATAGTAACAAGTGACAGTAAATTTCAGCACACTATATAAATTTTTCCTTACCAAATTCCACCTACCAAAGGCGCTTCACTCCCCGGCAATGGCGCCAGAAAAGAGTCTTGATGACCCACAAGTATAGGGGATCTATCGTAGTCCTTTAGATAAGTAAGAGTGTCGAACCCAACGAGGAGCGGAAGGAAATGATAAGTAGTTTCCAGCAAGGTATTCTCTGCAAGTACTGAAATAAGTGGTAACAAATAGTTTTGTGATAGGATAATTTGTAACGAGAAACAAGTAACAAAAGTAAATAAAGTGCAGCAAGGTGGCCCAATCCTTTTTGTAGCAAAGGACAAGCCTGGACAAACTCTTATATAGAGAAAAGAGCTCCCGAGGACACATGAGAATATCATCAAGCTAGTTTTCATCACGTTCATATGATTCGCGTTTGGTACTTTGATAATTTGGTATGTGGGTGGACCGGTGCTTGGGTACTGTCCTTACTTGGACAAGCATCCCACTTATGATTAACCTGTATTGCAAGCATCCGCAACTACAACAAAAGTATAAGGTAAACCTAACCATAGCGTGAAACATATGGATCCAAATCAGCCCCTTCCGAAGCAACGCATAAACTAGGGTTTAAGCTTCTGTCACTCTAGCAACCCATCATCTACTTATTACTTCCCAATTCCTTCCTCTAGGCCCAAATAATGGTGAAGTGTCATGTAGTCGACGTTCACATAACACCACTAGAGGAGAGACAACATACATCTCATCAAAATATCGAACGAATACCAAATTCACATGACTACTAATAGCAAGGCTTCTCCCATGTCCTCAGGAACAAACGTAACTACTCACAAAGCATAAACATGTTCATATTCAGAGGGGTATTAATATGCATATAGGATCTGAACATATGATCTTCCACCAATTAAACCAACTAGCATCAACTACAAGGAGTAATTAACACTACTAGCAACCTACTAGCACCAATCCCGGACTTGGAAACAAGAATTGGATACAAGAGATGAACTAGGGTTTTGAGAGGAGATGGTGCTGATGAAGATGTTGATGGATATTGCTCTCTCCCGATGAGAGGAGCGTTGGTGATGATGATGGCGATGATTTCCCCCTCCCGGAGGGAAGTTTCTTCGGCAGAACAGCTCTGCCGGAGCCCTAGATTGGTTCCGCCAAGGTTCCGCCTCGTGACATTGGAGTTTCGTCCAAGAAGATGGCTTATGATTTTGTCCTCATCGAAAGACTCCATATAGCAGAAGATGGACATCAGAGGGCCACCAGGGGGCCCACGAGGTAGGGGGGCGCGCCCAGGGGGGTAGGGCACGCCCCCCACCCTCGTGGGCAGGGTGTGGCCCCCTGGTGAACTTCTTGCGCTCGGTATTTTTTATATATTCTGAAAACGTCTTCCATGAAGTTTCAAGACTTTTGGAGCTGTGAAGAATAGGTCTCTAATATTTGCTTCTTTTCCAGCCCAGAATCCCAGCTGCCGGCATTCTCCCTCTTTATGCAAACCTTGTAAAATAAGAGAGAATAGGCATAAGTATTGTGACATAATGTGTAATAACAACCCATAATGCAATAAATATCGATATCAAAGCATGATACAAAATGGACGTATCAATGATCACGTTTTGTAGAAGTTATCGGCAACTGGCAGGAGCCTTTTGGTTGTCGCTTTATTGTATGAAATGCAATCACCATGTAATTGCTTTACTTTATCACTAAGCGGTAGCGACAGTTGTAGAAGAAATAGTTGGTGAGACAACAATGATGCTACGATGGAGATCAAGGTGTCAAGTCTGTGACGATGGAGATCATGACGGTGCTTTGGAGATGGAGATCAAAGGCACAAGATGATGATGGCCATATCATGTCACATATTTTTATTGCATGTGATGTTTATCCTTTATGCATCTTATTTTGCTTAGTACGATAATAGCATTATAAGATGATCCCTCACTAAATTTCAAGGTATAAGTGTTCTCCATGAGTATGCACCGTTGCGACAGTTCATAGTGCCGAGACACCATGTGATGATCAGGTGTGATAAGCTCTACGTTCACATACAACGGGTTCAAGACAGTTTTGCACACGCGGAATACTCGGTTTAAACTTGATGAGCCTAGCATATGCAGATATGGCCTCGAAACACTAAGACCGAAAGGTTGAACGTGAATCATATAGTAGATATGATCAACATAGAGATGTTCATGCAGACTAAGGCATAGCCTAGTGGTGGAAATGGGCAGATGCCTTCCCACCCACCCAGGTTCAAGGCATGGTACTTGCAATTTGGGTTTGTTGCACCAATTATACCGTAGGGGGTTCCCTTACAGTCTTTCTCTGAAAAAAAACCATAGAGATGTTCACCATTGAAAACTGCTCCATCTCATGTGATGATCGGACATGGTTTAGTTGATATGGATCACGTGATCATTTAGATGACTAGAGGGATGTCTATCTAAGTGGGAGTTCTTAAGTAATATGATCAACTGAACTTTAATTTATCATGAACTTAGTCCTTATAGTATTTGCAAATTATGTTGTAGATCAATAGCTCGCGTTATAGGTCCCCATTTAGTTTTTATATGTCCCTAGAGAAAAATAAGTTGAAATATGATAGTAGCAATGATGCGGACTTGAAAGTGCAACTATCCCTGGGTGGTTTTGGTAATTCCTAACAACATATAGCTCATTGAGCTAATGCTACTTCAAGATAAAAATTTCAGGAAAGCTCAATGATTGGCATGGCATGGATGAGAAATATGGATCCCTTAAAATGCTAAGGACAAAGGATTGGCTCAAGCTCAAAGCTCAAGACTCTACATTTTTTATTTTAAGTGATCCAAGATCACATTGAGTCCATAGGAAAAGCCAATACTATCAAGAGGGGGTGAGGTGTTGCTTAATGAGTTTCTTTCTCAAAGTGCTTAGTTATATGCTCCAAAAACCCTCAACCACTTTCTCACATCCACATATGTCCCAAACCAAAATTCAAACTCGGCTCCACCGAAACTGTCTATCCAGAGCAACCGAGTTCAGTTGACATAGCCACTTCCAGAAAGCCTAGTCTTTTCGGTCTCACCGATAGGGATCTCGGTCTCACTGAGATTGAATTACAAACTCTGTGTTTCCCTTCATAACATTTCAGTCAAACCGAGATGAGCGATCGGTCCCACCGAGATTGAAATGCAAACTCTGTGTTTCCCTTCCGTAACGTTTCGTTGCAACCGAGATGAGCGAATCGGTCCCACCGAGTTTGCCTGGCCAACTCTCTATTTGTCTATTACCAAAATCGGTCCCACCGAGTTTGTGTAATCGGTCTCACTGAGATTATGTTATGCCCTAACCCTAACGAAATCGGTCTCACCGAGGTGACAAGTCGGTCCCACCGAAAACCCTAACGGTTGCATTATGAACTAAATCGGTCTGACCGAGTTGTATGATTCGGTCCCACCGAGTTTGGTGATTTGTGTGTAATGGTTAGATTTTGTGTGGAGGCTATATATACCCCTCAAGCCACTCTTCATTAAGTGAGAGAGCCATCAAAACATGCCTACACTTCCAACATACATTTTCTGAGAGAGAACCACCTACACTTGTGTTGAGGTCAAGATATTCCATTCTAACCACATAAATCTTGATCTCTAGCCTTCCCCAAATTGCTTTCCACTAAAATCATATTTCTACCAAATCCAATCCTATGAGAGAGACCTGAGTGTTGGGGAGACTATCATTTGAATCACAAGAGCAAGGAGTTCATCACCAACACAACATTTGTTGCCTCATGGAGAGTGGCGTCTCCTAGATTGGCTAGGTGTCACTTGGGAGCCTCCGTCAAGATTGTGGAGTTGAACCAAGGAGTTTGTACGGGCAAGGAGATCGCCTACTTAATGAAGATCTACCCTAGTGAGGCAAGTCCTTCGTGGGCGACGGCCATGGTGGGATAGACAAGGTTGCTTCTTCGTGGACCCTTCATGGGTGGAGCCCTCCGTGGACTCGCGCAACCGTTACCCTTCGTGGGTTGAAGTATCCATCAACGTGGATGTACGATAGCACCACCTATCGGAACCACGCCCAAAATCTCCGTGTCTACATTGCGTTTACTCCCTCCAAACTCCCCCCTTTATCTTTATATGCAATTGTTTTACTTTTCGCTGCTATACTCTTAGAATTGCATGTGTAGGTTGACTGCTTGACTTGTGCTAGGTTGCTAAAATCTGCCAAGAATTAAAATTGGGAAAAGGCTAGATTTTTATTTGGTCAAGTAGCCTAATCACCCCCCTCTAGACATACTTTCGGTCCTACAGGACTAGATCCATGATCTGAGGAATATCCTCATTGCTGCACAGAAGGATTATGTCCTTGATGCACTGCTAGGTGACGAACCTTTTGCAGGAGCAGATGCAGACGTTATGAATGTTTGGCAAGCTCGGTACGATGACAACTTGATAGTTTAGTGCGCCATGCTTTACGGCTTAGAACCGAGACTTCAAAAATGTTTTGAACGCCACGGAGCATATAAGATGTTCCAAGAGCTGAAATTGGTATTTTAGACTCATGCCCATGTCGAGAGGTATGAGACCTCTGACAAGTTCTTTGCCTACAAGATGGAGGAGAATAGCTCAACCAGTGAGCATGTGCTCAGAATGTCTGAGTACTACAATCTCTTGAAATAGGTGGGAGTTAATCTTCCAGATAAGATAGTGATTGATAGATTTCTCTAGTCACTATCACCAAGTTACTGGAACTTCGATGAACTATAATATGCAAGGGATGGAAAAGACAATTCCCGAGCTCTTCGCAATGCTAAAGGCTGTGGAGGTAGAAATCAAAAAGGTGCATCAAGTGTTGATGGTTAACAAGACCACTAGTTTCAAGAAAAAGGGCAAAGGGAAGAAGGGTAACTTTAAGAAGAATAGCAAGCAAGTTGCTACTCCCGGGAAGAAGCCCAAGTCTGGACCTAAGCCTGAAACTAAGTGCTTCTACTGCAAAGGGACTGGTCACTGGAAGCGGAACTGCCCCAAGTATTTGGCGGATAAGAAGGATGGCAAAGTGAAAGGTATATTTGATATACATGTTATTGATGTATACTTTACTAGTGTTCATAGTAACCCCAGGGTATTTGATACCGGTTCAGTTGCTAAGATTAGTAACTCGAAACAGGAGTTACAAAATGAATAGAGACTAGTTGAGGGCAAGGCAACGATGTGTGTTGGAAGTGATTCCAAGGTTGATAAGATCACCATCGCATAATCCCTCTACCTTCAGGATTAGTGTTAAACCTAAATAAATGTTATTTGGTGTTTGCTTTGAGCATGAATATGATTGGATCATGTTTATTGCAATACACTTATTCATTTAAGTCAGAGAATAATTATTGTTCTGTTTACATGAATAAAACCTTCAATGGTCATACACCCAATGGTGAATGGTTTGTTGAATCTTGACCGTGGTTATACACATGTTCATAATATTTATGGCAAAAGATGCAAAGTTGATAATGATAGTGCAACATATTTGTGGCACTGCCATTTAGGTCATATTGGTGTAAAGCACATGAAGAAACTCCATGCGGATGGACTTTTGGAATCACTTGATTATGAATCATTTGATTCTTGCGAACCATGCCTCATGGGCAAGATGACTAAGACTCCGTTCTCCGGAACAATGGAGCGAGCCACTGACTTATTGGGAATAATACATACCTATGTATGTCGTCTGATGAGTGTTGCAGCTCATGGCGGGTATCATTATTTTCTAACCTTCACAATTGATTTGAGCAGATATAGGTATATCTACTTAATGAAACACAAGTTTGAATCATTTTAAAAAGTTCAGAGTGAAGTGGAGAATCATCGTAACAAGAAAATAAACTTTCTGCGATCTGATCATAGAGGCGAATATTTGAGTTACGAGTTTTGGTCTTCATTTAAAACAATGTGGAATAGTTTCACAACTCACGCCACCTGGAACACCACAGTGTAATGGTGTGTCTGAACGTTGTAACCGTGCTTTATTAGATATGGTGCGATATATGATGTCTCTTACCGATTTACCGCTATCGTTTTGGGGGTTATGCATTAGAGACAGCTGCATTCACGTTAAATAGGGCAACATCTAAATCCATTAAGACGACACTGTATGAACTATGGTTTGGCAAGAAACCAAAGCTGTCGTTTCTTAAAGTTTGGGGTTGCGATGCTTATGTGAAAAAGTTTCTAATTGGTAAGCTCCAACCCAAATCGGAAAAGTGTGTCTTCATAGGATACCTAAAAGAAACTGTTGGGTACACCTTCTATCACAGATCCGAAGGCAAGATATTTGTTGCTAAGAATGGATCCTTTCTAGATAAGGAGTTTCTCTCGAAAGAAGTGAGTGGGAGGACAGTAGAACTTGATGAGGTAATTGTACCTTCTCCCGAACTGGAAAGTAGTTCATCACAGAAATCAGTTCCAGTGATTCCTACACCAATTAGTGAGGAAGCTAATGATGATGATCATGAAACTTCATATCAAGTTACTACCGAACCTCGTAGGTCAACCAGAGTACGGTTCGCACTAGAGTGGTATGATAATCCTGTTCTGAAGTCATGTTACTAGACCATGACGAACCTATGAACTATGAGGAAGCGATGATGAGCCCAGATTCCGCGAAATGGCTTGAGGCCATGAAATCTGAGATGGGATCCATGTATGAGAACAAAATATGGACTTTGATTGACTTGCCTGATGATCGGCGGCCCATTGAGAATAAATGGATCTTCAAGAGGAAGACGGACGCTGATAGTAGCGTTACTATCTACAAAGCTCGAATTGTTGTAAAAGGTTTTCGACAAGTTCAAGGTGTTGACTACGATGAGATTTTCTCACTCGTATCGATGCTTAAAGTCTGTCCGAATCATGTTAGCAATTGTCGCATTTTATGAAATCTGGCAAATGGATGTCAAAACTATATTCCTTAATGGATTTATTAAAGAAGAGTTGTATATGATGCAACCAGAAGGTTTTCTCAATCCTAAAGTTGCTAACAAAGTGTGCAAGCTCCAGTGATCCATCTATGGACTGGTGCAAGCATCTCGGAGTTGGAATATACGCTTTGATGAGTTGATCAAAGCATATAGTTTTATACAGACTTGCGGTGAAGCCTGTATTTTACAAGAAAGTGAGTGGGAGCACTATAGCCTTTCTGATAGCTATATGTGAATGCCATATTTTTGATCGAAAATGATGTAGAATTTTCTGGAAAGCATAAAGGAGTGTTTGAAAGGAGTTTTTCAAAGAAAGACCACGGTGAAGCTACTTACATATTGGGCATCAAGATCTATAAAGATAAATCAAGACGCTTGATAAGACTTTCGATGAGTACATACCTGTGATAGCCTGGCTTATTAGGGATGATAGACTACTCACATCAATAAGGATTTCCTTCTTTTCCGGGAGCCCATTCGGACAGAACTCCAAAGTTAAGTGTGCTTAGCTTGGAGTAGTTTCAGGATGGGTGACCGACCAGGAAGTTGCTCCCGGGTGCGCACGAGTGAGGACAAAGTGTACATAAAAGACTAGTATTGATCTGTGGGGTCAGTCTAGATCCCACCAGGAGTAACGACCACCGGCGGGTGTGTCCGGGGTGTTACAAGTAAAATGAAAGACAAAAACCCAACCATGAAGGAAATAACATATCACATAGCCGGAACTGGCAAGAGTTGGAGTTACAATTATGGAATGTTACATACGGGGTGTAACAACTCTCCACCACTACAAGAGTATCTCGACCTAAGATCTAGGACTGAAAGAAATCCGCATATTCCGAACGGAGGTGATCCTCGCGCTCCCAGGTGGCTTCTCGGTCAGAATGGTGAGACCATTTAACTTCCATGAATTTGATTGACTTGTTGCGAGTTTTGCGCTCGGTTTCTTCAAGAATGGCAACTGGATGCTCACGATAAGACAAATCTTCTTGGGGGTCAATCTCTTCGAAGTTGATAGTGCGCTCAGGCATCTTGAAGCACTTGTGAAGCTGTGCCACAAGAAACACATCATGCACATTTGCGAAGTTGGACGAGAGCTCAAGTTGATAGGCGAGGTCGCCTCTTTTGCCAATGATATTGAAAGGACCCACGTATCTAGGGGCAAGCTTCCCTTTGATACCGAAGCGTTGAGTGCCTTTCATTGGAGAGACACGGAGGTAGACATGGTCTCCGATCTCGAAAGCCAAGTCATGGTGCTTGCTATCATAGTAACTCTTCTAGCGCGATTGTGCGGCTTTGAGATTTTCACGGATGACTTTACACATTTCTTCAGCTTCTGTGATCAAGTCATTGCCAAGAAGTTGGCGTTCACCAGTCTCGGACCAATTGAGAGGAGTACTACACTTTCTGCCATAAAGAATTTCGAATGGGGCCTTGCCCGAACTTGCTTAGAAGCTGTTGTTGTAGGAGAACTCGACATATGGGAGACAATCTTCCCACTTCATACCGAAAGAGATGAAACAAGATCTGAGCATGTCTTCGAGGATTTGATTGACTCGCTCGACTTGGCCACTTGTTTGAGGATGGAAAGCCATGCTGAAGTGAATGTTGGTGCCCATGGCCTTCTAGAAGGAGTCCCAGAACATAAAAGTGAAAATGCTTCTGCGGTCTGAAGAGATCAATTGTGGAATTCCATGCAATGAGACAATTCTGGAGGTGTATAGCTCTGCCAATTGAGATGCCGTGATAGATTCTTTGATTGGAAGGAAATGAGCCACTTTTGTAAGCTTGTCGATGACAACGAAGATAGCATCATCCCCATGCTTGGACTTTGAGAAGCCAGTGACAAAGTCCATTTCGATATGATCAAACTTCCATTCTAGAATAGCAAGAGGTTGGAGGAGACCAGCTGGTCGTTGGTGTTCTGCTTTCACCCTTCGACAAACATCACATTCATTCAAGAACTGAGCAATTTCTCGCTTCATTCGAGTCCACCAATACAATTGCTTAAGGTCATGGTACATCTTCGAACTGCCTAGATGAATGGAAAGAAGAGAATTGTGCGCTTCATTCATTATGACCTTCCTTAGATCACCTTTAGGAACCACTATCTGGTCCTTGAAGAATAAGGTGTCCTTGTCATCAATGCGATAGCACTTGTATTTGGATAAGCCCTTGGCAATGCCGTGTTTCACCTTCTTCACCATGGTATCAAGGAGTTGTGCCTCATGAATTTGGTCTTCCAAAGTTGGAGTGACTTGAAGGTTGGAAAGAAAACCTTGAGGAACAACTTGGAGGTTGAGCTTGCGAAAAGCTTCACAAAGATCCGGTTGGAATGGCTTGATAATTAAGCTGTTGCAATAAGCCTTTCTGCTCAAAGAATCTGCAATCACATTCGCCTTGCTTGGAGTATATTCAATACTTGGATTGTACTCTTAAATCATTTCGACCCAACGAGTTTTCCTGAGGTTGAGGTTGGGTTGAGTGAATATATATTTGAGGCTCTTGTGATTGGTGAAAATGTCCACTTGCCTTCCCAACAAGAGATGTCTCCATGTTATTAATGCATGGACAACTGCCACCAACTAAAGATCGTGAGTGGGGTAGTTCCTTTCGTTGGGCTTCAACTAACGAGAAGTATAGGCCACAACTTTCTTCTCTTGCATTAACACATCGCCGAGACCTTCCAACAAGGCATCGCAGAAAACTTCGAATGGCTTGGACTCGTCAGGTGGAGTTAGGACCGGAGCTGAGACGAGCTTCTCTTTGAGAGTGTTGAAAGAAACATCACACTCAGGAGTCCAAGAATACTTGACATGCTTCTAGAGGAGGTTGGAAAGAGGCTTGGCAATCTTTGAGAAATTCTCAACAAATCTTCGCCAATAGCTTGCAAGACCAAGGAAACTGCGGAGCTGCTTGACATTCTGAGGAGGTTCCCAGTTGACAATTGTTTTTCTGGATTAACAGCAATGCCTTTGGCGGAGATGATGTGGCCAAGGTAAAGAACTTCATCAAGCCAAAACTCACATTTGGAAAACATCGCGTAGAATTGATACTCTCTAAGCTTGTCAAGCACCAATCGCAAATGTTTGGCATGATCCTTCTTGTTCTTGGAGAACACCAAGATATCATCGAGATACACCAGGATGAATTCATTTGTGTAGGGGTTGAATATGAATTTCATCATTCGAGAGAATATTGGAGGGGCATTGACAAGGCCGAAAGACATGACGGTATATTCGTAAGAACCAAAGCTTGTTCTGAATGCGATCTTGGGGATATCTTCTTCAGAATGCGAATCTGATAATAACCCATACGGAGGTCAAGCTTGGAGAACACCTTTGCACCTTTATTGTTTGAATAACTCATTGATATTGGGAAGTGGATACTTGTTCTTGATTGTATTCTTGTTCAATGGACGGTAATCGATGCAAAGTCAGTCCATGCCATCCTTCTTCTGGACAAAAAGAACACCACAACCCCACGAAGATGAACCTTGTCTGATCAGACCCAGATGCTCTTGTTCATTGAGTTGTTTCTTCAATTCCTTTAGCTCCTTTGGTCCAAGCTTGTATGGACGCTTGCAAACGGGTTCAGTACTAGGCTCAAGATCGATAACGAACTCAAGTGGCCGGTGAGGAGGCATACCCAGAAGCTCTTCTGGAAAGACAACTTGGTACTCACAAACAACTAGAATCTGAGAAATTGGGTATAACTCACCCTTCTCATTGAGAGAGAACAACCAAATGGTTTCGTCACGAGCGGCATAGATGATCACATCCTCAGAAGAGCGTGTCAATTTAATCTCCCTGACGGCACAATCAAGAGCAGCCTTGTGCTGAGAAAGCCAATCCATGCCGAGGATTAGATCAATATCAGAGTCGCCAAGAACAAATGGGGAAGCCAGGAATTTATAATTGCCCATCTTGATGGTGATGTCCAGAACGAATACACTAGAGCTGATCAAGACACCCAGAGAAATGACACACAACAGGTTCAATAACACTTGTGAAAACAAGTCATGCTTCCAAATGAAAGGTCTTGAAATGAAAGAATGCGATGCACCAGAATCAAATAAAACTTTAGCATGAATATCATTAAATAGGAGATTACCCATGATCACTTCTGAAGAAGCCTCTGCTTGAGCTGCATTCATCATGTTCACCTTTGCAGATTTTGGATTGTGCTTGACAACTGCTTTGCTTGAAGACCTCACAAGAGGAGGAGACAGAAGGCACTTCTGGGTGCACTTGTTTGAGTAATGCCATTTCATAACACACCTGTGGCGAGTGACCTCTGAAAGCAGACGATGATAAGGAGGAGGAGGACCTGTCCTCGGAGCTTGAGTCTGAGACTTGTTTTGATAGCCTGTGTTGGGTGGGTGGGAAGATCCATGACCACCTGAGTTCTTATGCTGGTAGGGCTGATGAAACGGAGGAGGCGGAGGAAGCTAGAACTTCTGTTGCTTAGACACCACTTGGGAGGAAGAAGACGAGTGAACTGCATCCCTGATTCTCTTCTTTGAAGCCTCACACTTGATCTAAGCACCTTCTTGCTTGAGGGCCATGTTATAGAACTGATCGAGCTGAGTAGGCTCAACAAGAAGAAGAGCTAACTGCAGATCCTCTCTAAGGCCACCCCTAAAGCGATAGATCATGCTCTTTTCATCGGGAACATCTTGTTTTGCGAAGTGAGCAAGTTTCTGAAACTGGATGTTGTATTGATACACGAACATGCTTCCTTGCTTGAGATTGCGGAATTCCTCACACTTGTTCTCAACAACACTTGTTGGAATGTGATGAGCTCGAAAGTCCCGGCAGAAGTCAGTCCAGGTAATCGGTCGAGCCCCTCTGGAATCTTTGTATTGTTGATACCAATCAGCAGCTTGGTCCTTGTGCTAAAAAGAAGTGAACTTGATGTAATCCTCAGGCCTGACATTGCTACATTCAAAATGCTTGTTGATGTCCACGAGCCAATCATCGGCGTCCGTGGCCTCGGCACAATTGCTGAAAGACTTTGGCTGATTTGCAAGGAACTGGTTGAGGGTAGCAAACTGAGGCTGATTGTTGAATTACCCTTGACCTTGATTCCCTTGGTTTCCTTGGTCTTCCTTGCACTCTTGCAAGAGTTGCAAAAGCATCTGGGTATTGGCGTTGGTGGATGCCATGACAGCTTGCCATGCTTCCGGAGGCGGAGGTGGTGGCGGAGGCGGAGGGTTTGCCTAATCCCCATAATTGCGGTCCAGATTTAGACGCGTTGGAGGAGCCATCCTAAAGAGGGTGACATCCGTTAGAACCATGATAGACAGATAGACAAGCTGAATCAGTGGATAGAAATTGCAACATATAGTCTTCACAATAAACATTCGAACAAGGATTGAACGAATGAATTCCAAAGTTAACATTACGTGACCATTAAGGTGAGAAGCCACTTGAAAAGAGATTGATGAATGAAATAACAAGGTACGACTAGAACAAATAAATGGTAAGGATCACCCAATCACATACCAAATATCTGCGGGAAGAATAACTAGAGCTACTTGAATTCCCACCTATTAACACCCTAAACTTTCTGGTTATGCAATCTGGTGTTGGGGATATAAGGAGGCACAATATATATCACATAACTAAAAAGCCCTACGCTCCAACGGTATCCATCCGTCAACACATAACCAAGAAAACTCTAGAAATCGTGTACCTCAACCTTCGAAAAGCATCTGTTATACGAGCTGTAGCAATACTCCCGAACTCCCTCCCAAGTACTAGGTGGCATCGAGGTTATCTCACCACTAGCTGCATAAAAGAGATTTTCAATGTCGGCGAACTCAGGTATTCTAGAACTGCAATGATAAAATTGTGACAACAACACCTCGGAGCTCAACTCCCCGGGACACCGCCACAACCCCTAAATGTCAGGAGGCACCAAGAACAATGTTCTCGTCACAAGAATATCGGAACGATCCCAAGATACCCGCATGATCCTAAATATTTTGTAGTGAAAATGAGGAGAGGAAAGTCAAAACATCTACGCCAGGAGGCCTCACCAGAGCGACGAAGGGGTCTAAGGAGTAAAAAAATCCTACTCTCCGATATATATAGTCCTAAGACTCAAAACATTTTTTTTCTAGACTCAACAACGTCAGCGATTCGATCAAGCAGGGGGCTCATAAGTCGGGGATGGCTATGATCATTCAGTTGTTTGTGAGTTATGTGATAGCCTGGCTTATTAGGGATGATAGACTACTCATATCAATAAGGATTTCCTTCTTTTCTGGGAGCCCATTCGGACAGAACTCCAAAGTTAAATATGCTTAGCTTGGAGTAGTTTCAGGATGGGTGACCAACCGGGAAGTTGCTCCCAGGTGCGCACAAGTGAGGACAAAGTGCACAGAAAAGACTAGTATTGATCTGTGGGGCCAGTCTAGATCCCACCAGGAGTAACGACCACCGGCGGGTGTGTCCAGGTGTTGGGGAACGTAGTAATTTCAAAAAATTCCTACGCACACACAAGATCATGGTGATGCATAGCAACGAGAGGGGAGAGTGTGTCCACATACCCTCGTAGACTGAAAGCGGAAGCGTTAGCACAACGCGGTTGATGTAGCCGTACATCTTCACGATCCGACCGATCAAGTATCGAACGCATCGCACCTCCGAGTTCTGCACACGCTCAACGCGATGACGTCTCTCAAACTCTGATCCAGCCGAACTTTGAGGGAGAGTTCTGTCAGCACGACGGCGTGGTGACGATGTTGATGTTCTACCGTCGCAGGGCTTCGCCTAAGCACCGCTACAATATTATCGAGGTGGACTATAGTGGAGAGGGGCATCGCACACGGCTAAAAGATCCAAGAGATCAATTGTTGTGTCTCCAAGGGGTGCCTCCCTCCCCGTATATAAAGGAGTGGAGGAGGAGGAGGAGAGGGCCGACCACCCTAGGCGCTCCCCATGAGGAGTCCTACTCCCACCGGGAGTAGGGCCCCCCCTTTTCCATGTGGGAGTAGGAGAGGAGAGGGAAGGAGAGAGAGGGGAAAAGAAAGGGGGGTGCCGCCCCCCTCCTTGTCCAATTCGAACTGGGGGGAGGGGCGCGCGGCTGCTCTTTGGCCGCCCCTCCTCTTCTCCATTAGGGCCCAATAGGCCCATTAGTCTCCCCGGGGGGTTCCGGTAACCCCCCGGTACTCCGGTATATGCCCGAAACTCCCTGAAACCATTCTGGTGTCCGAACATAGTCGTCCAATATATCAATCTTTACGTCTCGACCATTTTGAGACTCCTCGTTATGTCCGTGATCACATCCGGGACTCCGAACTAACTTCGGTACATCAAAAACCATAAACTCATAATATAACCGTCATCGAACTTTAAGCGTGCGGACCCTACGGGTTCGAGAACTATGTAGACATGACCGAGACACGTCTCCGGTCAATAACCAATAGCGGAACCTGGATGCTCATATTGGTTCCTACATATTCTACGAAGATCTTTATCGGTCAAACCTCATAACAACATACGTTGTTCCTTTTATCATCGGTATGTTACTTGCCCGAGATTTGATCGTCGGTATCTCAATACCTAGTTCAATATCGTTACTGGCAAGTCTCTTTACTTGTTCGGTAACACATCATCCGGCAACAAACTCATTAGTTGCAATGCTTGCAAGGCTTAAGTGATGTGTATTACCGAGTGGACCCAGAGATACCTCTCCGACAATCGGAGTGACAAATCCTAATCTCGAAATATGCCAACCCAACAAGTACCTTCGGAGACACCTGTAGAGCACCTTTATAATCACCCAGTTACGTTGTGATATTTGGTAGCACACAAAGTGTCCCTCCTGTAAACTAGAGTTGCATAATCTCATAGTCATAGGAACATGTATAAGTCATGAAGAAAGCAATAGCAACAAACTAAACGATCAAGTGCTAAGCTAACGGAATGGTTCAAGTCAATCACATCATTCTCCTAATGATGTGATCCCGTTAATCAAATGACAACTCTTTGTATATGGATAGGAAACATAACCAAATAGAGGGATACTAGTGACACTCTGTTTGTCTATGTATTCACACATGTATCATGTTTCTGGTTAATACAATTCTAGCATGACTAATAAACATTTATCATGATATAAGGAAATAAATAATAACTTTATTATTGCCTCTAGGGCATATTTCCTTCAGTCTCCCACTTGCACTAGAGTCAATAATCTAGATTACACAGTAATGATTCTAACACCCATGGAGCCTTGGTGCTGATCATGTTTTGCTCGTGGAAGAGGCTTAGTCAACGGGTCTGCAACATTCAGATCCGTATGTATCTTGCAAATCTCTATGTCTCCCACCTGGACTTGATCCCGGATGGAGTTGAAGCGTCTCTTGATGTGCTTGGTTCTCTTGTGAAATCTGGATTCCTTTGCCAAAGCAATTACACCAGTATTGTCACAAAAGATTTTCATTGGACCCGATGCACTAGGTATGACACCTAGATCGGATATGAACTCCTTCATCCAGACTCCTTCATTTGCTGCTTCCGAAGCAGCTATGTACTCCGCTTCACATGTAGATCTCGCTACGACGCTTTGTTTAGAACTGCACCAACTGACAGCTCCACCGTTTAATAAAAACACGTATCCGGTTTGCGATTTTGAATCCTCCGGATCAGTGTCAAAGCTTGCATTGACGTAAACATTTACGATGAGCGCTTTGTCACCTCCATAAACGAGAAACATATCCTTCATCCTTTTCAGGTATTTCAGGATGTTCTTGACCGCTGTCCAGTGATCCACTCCTGGATTACTTCGGTACCTCCCTGCTAAACTAATAGCAAGGCACTCATCAGGTCTGTTACACATCATTGCATACATGATAGAGCCTATGGCTGAAGCATTGGGAACATCTTTCATTTTCTCTCTATCTTCTGCAGTGGTCGGGCATTGAGTCTTACTCAACTTCACACCTTGTAACACATGCAAGAACCCTTTATTTGCTTGATCCATTTTGAACTTCTTCAAAACTTTGTCAAGGTATGTGCTTTGTGACAGTCCAATTAAGCTTCTCGATCTATCTCTATAGATTTTGATGCCCAATATATAAGCAGCTTCACCAAGGTCTTTCGCTGAAAAACTTTTATTCGAATATCCTTTTATGCTATCCTGAAATTCTATATCATTTCCAAACAACAATATGTCATCCACATATAATATCAGAAATGCTACAGAGCTCCCACTCACTTTCTTGTAAATACAGGCTTCTCCAAAAGTCTGTATAAAACCATATGCTTTGATCAGACTATCAAAATGTTTATTCCAACTCCGAGAGGCTTGCACCAGTCCATAAATGGATCGCTGGAGCTTGCACACTTTGTTAGCTCCCTTTGGATCGATAAAACCTTCAGGTTGTATCATATACAACTCTTCTTCCAGAAATCAATTCAGGAATGCAGTATTTACATCCATTTGCCAAATTTCATAATCATAAAATGCGGCAATAGCTAACATGATTTGGACGGACTTAAGCATCGCTACGGGTGAGACGGTCTAATCGTAGTCAACTCCTTAAACTTGTCGAAAACCTTTCGCAACAAGTCGAGCTTTGTAGACAGTAATATTACCATCAGTGTCTGTCTTCTTCTTAAAGATCCATTTATTCTCGATGGCTTGCTGATCACCGGGCAAGTCAACCAAAGTCCACACTTTGTTCTCATACATGGATCCCATCTCAGATTTCATGGCCTGAAGCCATTTTGCGGAATCTAGGCTCATCATCGCTTCCTCATAGTTCGTAGGTTTGTCATGGTCTAGTAACATGACCTCTAGAACAGGATTACCGTACCACTCTGGTGCGGATCTTACTCTGGTTGACCTACGAGGTTCGGTAGTTGTCGCGGGTTTGTCACGGCAGATGTCCTCGTGAAAGGACTTAGTCGCGGAGGCATCGCTACGGGTTAGCTTAAAAGGGGTTAAACCGGACAAGGGACACGAGGGATTTTATACTAGTTCGGCCCCTTCGATGAAGGTAAAAGCCTACGTCTAGTTGTGGTTGGTATTGCTAGGGTTTTGATGACCAGGGAGCAAATCCGCTTTGTCTGGCTCTCGAGTTGTTGTCTGTTGTCCCTAAACCGCGGCCGGGTCATCCCTTTATATACATAGGTTGATGCCCGGTGGTTTACAGAGTCCCGAGGCCGGATCATAAATGTGTCCGGCTCGGTCTCTATTCTTCTAACTTACAATACAAGTTACATGAAAGAGTCAGTTTACATTTACAGGCCTTAACTCGCCTCTGGGCCTTGGGCCTTCGTAAAGCGCCACCATCCTCACGTCCTCATAGGCTTCTATCTTCATGGAGCTAACCCGGCCACTCCTAGCCGGTTTACCTCCAGTAATCATATCCCCAACATTAGGACCCATATTGATTTGAACTTGTTCATGCCAATCTTCAATACTTAGAAAAATTCTTGCCCTGGCACCTTCGTATAAATCTGGTAAACCGCCGTGATGTCATCCTTTAAATCCGTGGTAAACCGCCATGACATCATCTACCCGTTGAAGCCGAAGATACCCTTCATTAATGAATATCCAACCATCGAGGCAACATCCTTATTAACTATCCATTTTAAGCTCCTCGATTTACGCACTTGTCGCTTATTGGTTCACCTTATAAATAGGCCCAAGGACCATTCTCTTTTTCCCCCTTTGTCTCCTTCGCTTCTTCTTCCTCCTTGCGACGTCTCTGCACCCGAGCGCCGCTGCCGTCGCCGAGCTTCGCCTCCGCCTCTCCATTTGCCGCTGCATCAACCTGGTTGCACCAGAGAGCTGCGGTGTTCCTCCGTTGCTTCAACAGTTACTGTAAGTCCTTTGCTTCCCCCCTTTGTTGATCTGTCTAGGGTTTCCTTCTTCTTCGCAGTTCATCGAAGTTCATCAGGGCTCCGGTGCCGCTCTTCCCTGTTCCTCCTTAGTCCATGGATAAAAACTCAAGCTTGATATATTCCACGTAATGGTGTATCTTCCGCTACCACAACAAACCCTTATGCACATAAAAACTGATCTGGTCCTTTGTGAACTCCTTCGGGACCAACCCTTTTAGGTCTAAATCTTTTTGATTTCCTGTCTTATGGTAGATCCAAAATTTCCCTGCAACCTTGTGAAATCTGTTTTACCTTACTTAGTCATTTTTACCTTAGATCTGTATCCTCTTTACCATATAGGCTGTTTACCTTCGTAAAAGCAATCTATGACATACCATTAGTCCCCTGGTGAACCGGCAAGCCTTTTTACCTCCGTTGTTATACTCCGGTTTAACAACATGTGTATACCTTTGTTCTGCTATTGCCTTGTCATTCATTATTGTATCAGCCTCCAGTTTACGCAATTTACATACCTGTATATCTTTATTCCATTGCATCTTATGTATCACCATGAATGCTTTGTAAACCAGTATTTCCTTTCAGCTTTTCGCTTGCAATGGCCAAACAGTTTTACGCTTGTAACTGGGCTCCTTCCCGGGTTACCGAAGAGCATCTTAACGGAATGGTCAGAATTGGTACCTTGCCAAAAAAGAATTAGATCCGGTGGTGAGTTCCTGGCCCAGAGAATCCTCCTACCCCTAAGCAGGGTGAGGTAGTGGTATTTGTTGACCACATAGGCCGTGGTTTCAAACCGCCCGGGTCAAAGTTTTTCCGGGATGTGCTCTCCAATTTCCAGCTCCACCCCCAAGATATTGGACCTAACTTAGTATCCAATATATGCAATTTCCATGTCTTCTGTGAAGTGTACTTACAAGAAAAACCAACTGCTGAGCTATTTCGGGATTTCTTCCATCTGAACAGGCGCACTGAATTTGTAGACAGACCCAACACTGAACTTGGTGGCATCTCTATTCAAAAAAGAAAAGAGGTGGAATTCCCTCATGCCAAGCTGCATAGTCACCCCAAAGAGTGGAACCAAACTTGGTTCTACTGCAAAGATACTTCCCCTGAAGACGAGAACCCTCTGCCGGGTTATCGTGCCCACCGGCTTTCCAACACTCATCCACTGCCGCAATGTCTAAGTGCCCAGGAAGAGGCCTCTTATGCCCCTCAACTCACCAAGCTCCGAGTCTTTATGGCCAACAGTTTATCAGGCGTCGACTTTGTGCGTTGCTGGATATCCTGGAGCATCTTGCCATTAAGTCGTCGCTCCGGTTTAATGTGTGAGTACACTGGTGAAGTAGAAGACTCCCAATGTCAGATCAACATTCAGTTAACTGATGAAGAAGTCACCGAGGGTGTCAAGAAGATTTTGAATGAATCGGAATCTATCTGCCGCCAAACTGGCTTAATCCCCTTTTACGCAAAAAACAAACCGCCTGCTGTAAGTACTGTCCTTCATTTTTACCCTTGATATATTTTTAAACTGTTCAAAATGTGAATATCCTTCTGCTCGTTTATAAACAGGGTGATGATCCATTCTGGAAGAGGAAACTTGCAGAAAAAGCGGCAAAGCCTTCCCGCCCCAAAACAAAAACCATCAAGAAAACCTCAAAGCGGAAGGCACCTGAACGTATCAGCATGGAACTGGATGACGACGTGGATGAACCGGAAGTTGAGGTAGAACTTGATTCACTTGGTTCCATTTTTATACATCTCATTAACAATGACATTTATCAAGAGGGCGCGGAAGGCAGCCAAGCCGACGATGTAGAGGTAATTGTCCTTTCCTCCGGTTCAGACTCTCTGCCAACACAAAAAATCCGTCAAGCAATCTGGAAAGTAAGCTTTTCACATCCTCTTGCTCACTTGGATCCAACATTTATTTTTAAGAAGCAGCAGCATGAGGCTCGCCGCACAACCCGGCAGAACAGCCAAAAGGTCACCTCGGCCGGTTTACCTGACACCCCGGTTCGAAAGCGCCGTTCTGAGGTCTCACCTCCTTCTGACAATTCTTATCCCAAGGTAGGTTATTTTCGACAACCTCTTAATCCATCCGATTCAAATTACCAGGTGACACCTCCCTCATCTTCTGGCGAGTCAACAGCAACCCAACTTCCTCCCCTCAAAACTGTAGCTGGGTAAGTACTTAAACCCCTTCTTTGAATGTTTCCATACTTTGTATACTATGCTTAACTTTCGCATCTTTTTCTGTTTAAAGAGCCAAGGCCAGACCCAGCAAAAATGCTCGGGTGAATAATCCGTCTGAAGACCAGGCGGCTCATGAACCGGAGCAAACGGTTGTACCGGAACAAGCTATGGAACCGGAGGGTCCCAATCCTGAAGCTACCTTCGATGAGCCACCCCCTCAAGATCACAATATCGATGAACAACCAGAAGTTGATACTATTGTGCCTGATCCTAAACCGGCAGATCCAATCCGGGCTAGTCCGGTGAGAGCTACTGAAACTCCATCAACTCCAGAAAAAGCTGCTGGAGATAAAGAAGGCGAGGTTACCATTACTGGTATTGGTCACACCTCTCCTGGCCATCCTGTAATCTTGGCCCAACATGGTGCCAAGGAAGAGCGTGCTGCCATGGAAAAGGCAAATGGAGCACTGATTTGTCAAGCTACGCTCACCTCAGCGCTCAAGAACTCCACTCTGGATTTCTAAACCGTCTGCATTCAAACCATGATTATGAAGCCGGTTTGGTGAATTTGATGAAAGAGTGCTATGAGGTATTTTTATCACTTTCCTTTCTTAAATCCAAAGTACAAGCATCAACCCAAGTAGCCCCCAAGGGCCGGTTTATGATGATAATCATAAACCAGGACTTTATAAAGTAGTAACCTTTACACACTTGTCCTCCATATACCAACTAACCATTTGAAGTAAATTAGACGTGACCATTATATTCCTATAGTTTTTCACCTGTGGAGCCCCCAAGGGCCGGTTTAGCTTTGCGAGGTAAACCGGGTCTTGAATCAATTCGTCAGCTTTGAACAGATGTACATTAGCCCCCAAGTGTTAAGGATAATGCTTGCATTGCACTTGAGACTTGTTAAAAATATGCTGATGATAGAACAAATAGGCATTAGCCCCCAAGTACAAAGTGCATAACTTGTTATACGCTTGGTACTTCATGACCTGTTTTAATGATATATCTCATCTTTGTAGTCTGAGCTGAATAAGAAGGATGCTGAAACCACAGACCTTCAAGAGAATGTAAAGTCTCAACAAGCAGAGGCTTCCAAAACCAAAGAAGAACTGACCAATACCTTGGAAGCTATGGAGAAGTTGAAAGAGACCTTCAACAAGGAGCGTGCTAACTGGGAAACAGAAAAGGCCGATTTAATAAAAAAGGCCAAGGACGCAGAGGCAGCCCTGAAACCGGTGGTGGAAGAACTGACCGGTTTAAAGGGGCAGATTGACGCCATGACTTCTGCTGTGTTTGGTAAGTGCCCTCATATGCAGTTTGTCTAATTCATAAGATCTTATCAATAGCCGGTTTACTGATGCTGAACCATAACAGGGACCCGCATTGCTCATCTAGGCTCTAATATGCGGATGAAACTTAAAGCGGCTTACACCTTAATAGAACATCTGTTCTCTGGATCCAAGCGTGCCATTTGCACTGCAGCCTATAACAAGCCGATGCCATCGATAAAGGAAACACTTGAGAAGCTGGCCATGCTACCTACCCGGATCACCAAACTGAAGAGATCAGCCGCAAGATCAGCAGCGCTGACCGCGCTAATCCGGGCCAAGGCATGGATTCCAGACCTTGAACCGACAGATATCATCAAAGGATATCCTGGCGTGAAAGAAGACGATTCAGACTTCAATAATGACGATATGCGAAGGCTGACAAAGGAGATGCGGCCAATAGCAAGCAAACTGGCGGAGGACACAGATTTATCTCACTTCCAACCGGTTTATGATGCCGAGGGAAAGAGATAGCCCGCTGTGATCTATGATGTTGAAGAGCTTGTGCCTCCAATCCGTAAGCATACTTACGCTCCTGACATTGACCCCTCCAGCCTTATCCATGAAGAGGTTGTGTTTCAAGCTTTAACTGGAATCGATTGGTCAATGGTTGATTTCCAGCGTCTAGGCAGGGATGAAGAGGATGTGACTGCACAAGATGACCCTCAATCGTCAAGCCGTCCCGATGAAGAATCCTAAACCAACTCTAGTTTATCAGCTACAGTCTACCACTGCTTGAAAACAATTATTCAATTTGGGCCGTTTTGAAGCTCCTTGTAATAGGATAGCAGAAACACCTTTATCTGCCATGCCATCGAGCATGCTTGTGTTGCTTGATACTTTGAAAACTTGTTCCACTTTTGGGATATATTTATGCATAGTCCATTATACTTTGTGTTCCTGCATATAAGAACTTGAAAGCATCCTAGTGATTTACCCCTCGTTGGCTGACCAACTGCTTGTATGGTAAAGGTGAAAAAACACCAATCCATAGTGTTAACAACTCCTTGCCCTCTTGCCGGTTCATATAGAAACCATATTGGGCTATGATAGCCGCATAATGCTGGTGACATCTAGTCAAAATCAGACTGGAAGAATATACTACCGGTTTAAAACTGATCTTGTACTGACAACTAAGCGTTGGAAGTCATGCCGGTTTGTAATGAACACCGGTTTATGAGAAAATATTCATAAATCCCTTATCATAAAAAACAACAAAGACAGGAAATATGCAAGGCTTTTCATGGGCTGCCATGCCCTAAATCGAGGCTTTTCATGGTCTGCCAAGCCGCTGAGTCAAACCATTTTGCAAAGCCTTTTAAGATGGACCTCAATCTTTAACCAATCACCGTTTTAACTTTGACAAGTTCAGGGTCCATGGGATTGACTTGTCAAACGTTCGATGGGTCATACCAGGTTTACCTGGATGGAGTGGCTTACTTAAAGAGGCAGGATAACCCGGGGTTTTAGGTGAATACACCTGGCTTCCAAGCCTGGCTTGATAGCCTATTACAAGGGTGCAAGCTCGTTGTTCTTTGAGAAGCAAGGAACCCCCAGGTAATATTTGAGCTGTGCTCAGTGATTACCTATGTTTGAGCTATGCTTAATGCACTACAAAAAAAAGACACATCCGTGACATTTTGGGCCGAACGAAATTTTTTTCTGTCATACATATGACACTTCTATGATGATAATTGTGACAAAACCCGGTATCATCATAGATGTGGTGGGCTCCTACTTCTATGACAAAAAATCATGACAGAAAATGGGATTTTCATCCTGGGCGGGCCAGAGACGCAGCTGCATGACATTCTTTGGGCCGTCCATGACGGAAAAAAACATGGTAGAAGCGAGGGGGAGGAAAATTTCAGGGAGTTCCCGGTTACGGTGGGAGGTCGGGGGCCGAGCGATGCGCGTATCTCTCGCACACGTACGCGCGTGTGTGCGAGGCGATGGCTCTAACTGAACCCGAGCGAGGCGTTGGGCTCTAACTGAACCCGAGCGATTGCACTGCAGGCTACGCGTTACTGAACCCGAGGGATCGATCGATGGCTGTTAACTGAACCCGATCGAGCGATTGCTTCGCTACTGCTGCTAACTGAAGCCGGTCGATGGGATGAACAGTGAGTGTTG